>NC_090935.1:784877900-785178211 GCF_040938575.1 Ambystoma mexicanum | reverse complement strand
ATCTACAGATAACTGAGGCCCAATCTCTAATCGATTCATATTCACATCACTTCATGTTATTACAAATTACGGAGTAATCATGGATGTTGTAGTTATGCTGCTCCACTAAAAAGGGATATTGAATTTACAGGGGTAGAGGGTAGTATTGGTTAAGGTTGGGGTTAACAAAAGGCTGCAGCGGCTGTCCCCTCACATTCTGCAGCAGAAAGGAGTTTAAAATTCCTTTAAAAAAATCAGCAGTGAAAAATTGGCAGTAAATAAATTGGTGGTAAGAACACATAGGGCCAATCCAGTTGGGGGCTGTGAACTGCAAGTCGCAGAATGCCCTTGATAATGGTCCTGAAATGTGCAGGTGAAGCAGCGAGCTGGCCTAAGCAGTCAAGAATCGTTCAAGGCTCAGGAAAAGGGCAAGAAAAGGGACCTTTTGCTACATTTTACTAGCCGTTAAAGTAGGGTGCCGCAAAGGGACCTCTGTGCAATTTGCGGTACCGTACTTAGCGCCTTCCCCAGTCCCATTGAGCCCTATGGGGTGAAAATGGGAATGGGGAAGGGCCATGGTGAAATGGGGAAATACCGCCCCGCCAATCTTGGAATGGGGCGGTATTTCCCCATTTCACCATGGCGGACTCGTTACAACACCGGCACCAACCATGGTGCTAATAGCGCCATGGTTTAGCGCCGGGGTTGTAATGAGAGCCTTTGTTTCCTTACAATAGGGTGTCTTTATTGGATCAGCGTTGACAGTTTTTTCATGTGTGTTAAGAAGCTTCCTTCAAAGCGGTGAACCTCGCAGCTTGCGAGTACGCAGCTGCTCTGTGCCCTTGGCGGGTCTGTGGGAGTTTCGATTTGCGTTCTCCCTCACTCATTGTGACTGTGCTGGCGGCACGCAATCCCGACGTTGGTTGCTGCAGCCGAGCGCTCATTAATCTCGGGACACAATACTGAGTGAAAGTACACTTTCTATGCCACACGTCTGCTCAGCGGGTGGCCCAACTAAGGTATTTTGCTAGTTTTACCGGTGTGCGCGGCCACACAGGTCTGAACATTATTACGGCACCCATCATAAGCCCAGGAAGCTTTCCTGAGTAGGGTGAAGCATGCCTGCTCAGTGCCTGCTTGACTGTCAGGCTTTCAGGCCTGTTACTAGAAGTGAGGTTTGTTCCTCACGTGCTGTTGCCTTAAAAGCATTCCAGGACTCACATGTGTCAGCAGTGTGACGCAGACACAGGGGTTGGCAAACAACCAGCTGAGCTTATTTGCCTTTTGCGCCTTATTTGCTCCACAGTCATCACACTGTTCAGAAGCATTTGTTCCTGGGCTGTGTTTCCCTCCTTCACACAAGATTCGTTTTCTCTCTACCAAGGTGGGTCCTGTGACCTCACATATATTTTCTGGGCACGATGCACGGTGGTAGTAAAGGGGGTGAGGGTCCTTCATCAGTCGATGCTAGCACCCAAGTTAGGCCTTCTAAAAAAAGTGAAAAGGCTGGGGGTTGGGAGTTGAGGATGTCCCTATTACGGGGTCGGGAGAGGTGTCCCTTTCTGCCCCAGTTTTGGTGATAAGAGTAATCCAGGGTACTATGGACTCTTCAAGAGCTCAATTCTGCACTGACCTCTGCATGTGATAGACTTATCAATAAAATTGCAGATTTTCATCCTCAATCTGACCCTGAGCCCTCGTTGCCCTCACATTTAAATCCAAGCTTTTAGTGGACCTGGATGGACCCGGCTCTGGTTTTCCATTCCAGGAAATCTCCCCATGGAGGGTCTTAAAGCGGAAACTGGACAAAAAAGATGCCTCTCATTGCCTTCCATCTTGGCCAAGTCGGGGCGGATTCTGATTCCCTGCCCAAGCGGTGCAAGAAGAAGGGGACCCCTTTAGGCCTCTTCCAGGGTGCCCATGCCCTATCGTTAGATGATAGTGGCGTGGCTTTCTTTAACCATTCCCTCATTCAGCATCCCAGATCAGCTGAATTGCATCCTGCTGGGCTGTCTCTGCTTTCTTCAAACATTGGGTCAGGAGACCTTTTCTGAAGGAGGATAGAATTCAGCTCTGCTCTGAGTGTCCTAGACCAGTCCCTCCTGATAGGGTGGCCCTTACCCCGGATACAGACCAGTCCACGGTCTTTTTTCTGTCACAGAAAGGGAAAGACCCCAAAAAGAGGGTAGATAAGTGCTTGACGGGCTGCCTAGATAAGTTATTAGATATCCTGGGTCCCCTTACACAGATTTCTGAAATGGCAGAGGACGCTGGACTCTCTGACTCTCCTTTGGATATGCATGCCCTCTGGGGTTGGGTGCAAGAGCTATTTGCCTGCTCTGCAATGTCAATGCTGCCATTTCCAGGGAACTGTGTAAGGTGCTTCTCATGAGGATTGACTCATAATTGGCAGATATGACAGAGGGAGAGGCAGGTCCAAAAGCCCACGGGAATCTCTTTGGAGAGAGGTTTATAAAGGGTTTGTCAGTTTATGTCCACACCTTCACAGCTTTAGACAAAGCGCAAGTTAATGCCCCAAAGGTTTTTGCCCCTAAAGGTTTTGACAGGGCCAGACGAGGTAGAGCCTGCTCCTCTGGCTGCCCCTTCCAGGGCTCATCCCGTCCCAGAAAATATGCAACCAGGGGTGCTCACCACTCATTCTCTGCTCGAGGTGGCAAGCTACATTCTTTCCCCAGAGAGGGTACCAGTGGAGAGGGTGTACCAGCAGAGGTGTTGGTAGAGCAAGGACGGCGCCAGGTAATGCCTCATATTTTAAAGTTTTCTTCCCAAAAAGGTTTGGGGAAGGCGGGCCAAGTTTGTTTCGCAATGGGAAGTGCTCACATCACATCCCTCGGTTCTCCAGACAGTGAAAGTTGTTCACATATAGTTCTACTCCCCTCCATGCCAGCTAACATGTCCGGTTGCCCTCTCTTTCGCCAAGTCCAAGCATAAAGCAGTCGATGCGAAGGTCCAAGACCTCATTCACAAGGTTGGAGTGGTTGCGGCCACCTTCATGGTCTCCCACTTCCAGAACATGATTTTCTTGGTCCCAAAACCCAAGGAGAGTTTCCGGCCTGTCATGAACCTAAGAGCCCTCAACTCCTTTGTGGTTCAACAACATTTCAAGATGGAGGGCATTCACCTCCTCAGGGATACGCTTCTCCCTGCGGATTGGATGGTCAAGATAGATCTCAAGGATGCTTACTTATAAGTCCCTGTGTATCCCCCCTCCCCCCAACCCTCTCTTCTCCAGTTCTAGTAGAGGTCTCGAACTTGGCAGTTTGCATCTTTCCCGTTCGGCCTTTCCTCAGCCCCTTGAAGTTTAACCAACATAATACGGCCGGTAATCACTCATCTCAGGGCCAGGGGATCAGAGTAATCATCTATCTGGATGACATGCTCCTTATGGCATAGGGTTTTCAGACTCTTCAGAATCTAGCGATAACAGTCTCTCTCTTGTAGGTGTTGAGGCTTGTCATAAATGCAAAGAAGTCCATTTTTCAACCTATACAATGTATCCAATTTCTGGGCTTCAGTCTAGATTTCAAGCAGGGCATTCTCCTGCTTCCAGATAGCAAACTGTCCAGGATATGCAAAGAGATCTGCCTTATTCTACAGAAGGGGACAGTTTCCCTGAGACACTTGGCCAGGTTATTGGGGATGCTTTCAGCCTCCATTCAGGCCATATTTCCAGCCCTACTTCATTACAGAGCCTTGCAACATTTGAAAGCCAGACATCTGTGTAAGAATCTTTCTTACTCTCAACTAATAGACCTGTCTCCAAAGGAGGCCAGGATAGAACTCCTTTGGTGTCTCAAACAATGGACACCTGGAATGGCAGGGCGATTTTGTTCAAACTCCGGATTTCATTCTGGAATCCGATGCCAGTAGGGGAGGCTGGGGGGCCAGGATAGGACAGGTGTCCACTGTGGGAAAGTGGTCAGATCAGGAGAAATGTCTATATATCAACTCTCTGAAACTTTTAGCTGGTTCTTTTGCAGTCTTTTGAAGGATCATGGGAATTGCTGTGTCCTCCTTCTGATGGATAATATTTCAGCAGTACGTTACATCAACCATCTGGGAGGTACTTGTTCCAAAGCCGCGGCGGACCTGGCACACCTGGCGAAGGATTTTTGGCATTATTGCCTGTACAGAAAAATTCTGTTAAATGCAGAATACCTTTCGTTATCCAGCAAAGCAGTGGAAGACTGGAAATCCAGGCACCTTCAGGACAGGAGCAACTGGATGTTAGATAGGAGCATGTTTGCCAGGATCCTCTCTCTCTGTGGTCCGGTTCAGACAGATCTCCTTGCAGATTTAATTGCCAGTTGCCTCACTTTTACAGTTGGCGGCTAGACCCCAGCGTGTTGGCAACCAATGCGTTCCTTCAGAACTGGTTGTTCATCATGTCTTATGCCTTTCCCCCTTTGCCATGATAGCGAGGGTCCTAGTACAAGTATGCAGGCAGGGTGCAACGCTGATAACAGTAAGACCCTTTTGGCCCTCTAAGGTGTGCTTTTCAGCCATTTTAGAGTTAGCAGTCGGTGTTCCACAACTTCTTTCTCTTCACTCACTCTTCATAACTGACCGTGGTCAGCCTCAGAATCTGGTCCTTTGGGGGCATCTCTCCCTTATGACCTGGAAGATTTCAGCTCTTCCTGGTGCTTCCGAGGGCTTTCGCAAGACGCTTTGTGTATCATCAAGCACTCATGGGCAGTCTCACAGCAGGTATGGTTACTCCTTAGCATGGGACCGGTGGATGGGCTGGTGTGTGTCTCAACCCATCAATCCTGTTTCTGCCCCACCTGTAGAAGTGGTCAATTTCTTAGTTGAGTTATTTAAAGTATGTAAAGCATACAGAACAATTAATGGGTGCAGATCAGCCATCTCTGTTGGCCATGTGTTAGTGAAAGGGGAACCTGTTGTGAGAAACCTTTTGGTGCGTAAAGCTCTCAAATCCATTTGCATCAAGGGTCTGCCTAAGGCTAGGTATTCGTTCTTGTCGGATGTTAATTTAGTACTTAATTTGTTCAGTCTTGGCCTGATAATAGTGAACTAACACTGCAGCAACTCTTCTCCGAGTTAGCCATGTTGTGCCTCATTACTATTAAAAGGGTTTCAAACATCAGATCGTTGGATGTGGATAATAAAAATGTACTCTCCTCAAGGGGTAACTTCCTTTGTTTCGAGGAGAACAAAATGTATGATTTCTTCAGTTTCCTACCCTTCCTTTAAGGAGGATCGCAAGGTCTGTGTGGTGCTATGCTTACAATGTTCCTCTCAGCTGCTCATTTCTTACCATAAGTCCCATAAACCAGTGTCCCCGGCCACTATAGCCACGTGGGTACAGTGGGTCATGAGGGAGGCAGGTATCAACGTCTCTCATTTCAGAGACCATTCAGTTAGGGGCACCCTGGCTTCTAATGCTGCTTTTGTAGGGGGTAGTTTGGCACACATTTTAAAAGCAGCTCATAGGTCCAAAAAGTCCATGTTCAAGACCTTTTATCATAAGCGTATTCAACATTTGCGATAGATGTAATGCTAGGGATTTAAACTAGCATAATGTGAAGCCTCTTGTCTTGTAATGGAATGAATAACCCCCCCCAGTAGCGTGAAAGGGGATTTAGATTCAATTAAAGAATCAAGTATTATAACACCCACCCACCCGTATCTTTTTCTATTTCATGCATCTTCGGGGTGAGGTGCAGTCCCCTCAAAGAAGAACCAGGAGTTTCTGGAGAGGGTAGTTGCTCAAGCAAGCCTTGCATTCAGTTGCTGGTCAGGGGTTGATGTTACAGTGTTTGGTTCCTCAGGATGGCGTCTATTGTGGGCAGCTACAGAAGAGGATGTCATCTTAGAGAAAAGGAATTTTTTTGAGGGGGGTCCCTGCCAATTGGCTGTTGCCAGGGCATGACCTTTCCTCCATTTTGGTTTGGGGTTATCCCCTCAAGTTATGTTAACACACAAAACTTTATTTTTTAAAACAAAACTTGTTTTATGTTGAAGTTTATTTGTTCTTTGCTACTGTGGTGTCAAGTAATAAAGATAGTTTGCATAATACTAGCCTCTGTGTCTTTAATAGAATTTAAACCCCCTCTCACGCTAGGGAGGAGAATTATTCTTTCAGTTGGCTTTTCAATGCCACTTAACTCCTTTCAGGCCTAGTTATACACTATCAGCTTCCTGTCCTACTGGAATACAGATTTCCCCTGATTTAGAACCCTGAGGGAGTTCGGCATTTTAGATCAGGGACAGAGTTTTAAGGCCATGTGTAACACAAATCCCCTCAGAGGCATCTCAGAGCCACACTGCATGAGAGCAGCTTCCTTATTACCTCTGCACAAAGCAGGACTCGGTGAAGCTGCCCTCAGGTCAGTGCCCTCCCTTTAACTCGTCAGGCAGCCTGGCTCAGCCACATTGTACAAGTGGACTCTCTGGAACATCCTGTTCCCTTTTTGGGCACAGTCCCACGTAGTCGGTTGTTCCATCATTATCCCTGCAGATCAATGTCAAAGGATGACTCACTGTGAGTTCCTAAACAAATCCTCTGCACAGAGGAAGTGAAGCAGTATTTCCTTCCGGGCTTCCATAAATCCTGCTTTTCTGCACATTCAAAGACAAACTGTGAGGAATTCGACCAGCCTCACTGGAAATGTGCGCTCGCCTGGGCTTTTTTGAAGTTTTATAATTAAAATGAATGATGGGAGATCAACCTGCACACATTTTCCTATGCTCGCTGCACAACAAACACATAGTCAAGTGTACTCCTGGGGGACAGAGCCTACAGGCGCAGTCGTCCCTGTAACATTTAGATGGAATGTGACTGGCCCGGGTACATCAAAACATCTCTGAAGGGTGAAGGCAACACCTTCCTCCGGCCACGGCAAACGTAATTAAAATATCGATGGCTCAATGGCTACGCACTGTTCTATTGTCAAAGTTCTGTGTGGTGGCAGCACATTCTGATGAGAGTTAATTGAATCAGGCCTGCGAAGAGGCATGTTCACAGAAATAACAAAAGGCAGGAAACCTCAACACCTTTTTGATATGAAATGTGTCAGCTAGAAGCTAGCTCTCACCCCTCTGTATGAAGGGCAGTGAATGTCATATCTGGGACAACTGTTTACAGGAGGCAACCCCTAAAGGGCAACCCCCTTTCAGAGGGAAGATGTATGTGATTTGATGGAGACAGAAAGTCTGTTCCCACTTCAAACTTCAAGGGAGACATGCGCTTTGATCAGGAGTCACAGAGAGCTCAATTAACTAGAGAGATCCCTGGATCCACAACAGACAGGAAGGGTCTTATTAGTAAATGTTGTCACCCCTTTCCTTCTTTCCTGTTGCAAAGCACTCTGGTTATGACCTCACGATTGTTGGTGGGCACCCACGATTGGCTCATTAAGGTAGGCTTAGCCTGCACCAATCACTTGGGCCCATTTGGCTTTAAAAGAGGGCCAAGCCCCTCACTTAGCAGAACCTTTGACGACTTTGAAAGGAGTAAGAAGAAGGACTCTTTTGGACCCTGGCTGAAGGTACAGTCTGGCTTACAGCTTCCTTCAGTGAAGGAAGGCCAGGATTTTCAAGAGGGAAGCAAGATCCCTCCCCTAAACATCTCCCAAGGACGAGAGTGAGTTATTGGACTCAGAGGGCCCGTCCAGAAGCTCCAGAACCGGTATCCAGACAGCACACAGCATTCCTTGCTAGGTTCTGCCAGCAAGCTTTCTAGGTGGGAAGTGGCAGAGAGTCTCTGAAGAAAGGACAAGGCTGTTGCCTGCAAACACTCTCCTCAGCTTTGGCCCTTCCGCCTTGAAGGACGACATGAGCCCTGCGAAGAAGCTAGGAGGAGTGCCACTACAAGCATCAACCATCTTTTAAGGACATTTTCGAGACAGTCGAGCCCTCGAACCACGACCAGCTGTACCACTTACTGTTGTCATGCTACAGTCAGTAAAGCAGCCCAAGAAGCCTCGACCAGCGTTCCAGATGCGCCAACCAGCACAGAGACAACGATTACTGACCCCAAGCTACCGTCTAGTATAGGCCAGCCTGCAGCCATCCATCCAGCCCGCTTGCCAAACTGCCTGCTGCCTGATACCCACAGCTGTCTCCCGTCTTGAACAGTTAAGTCTGATTGCTTTACCGACTACTCTCCTGTCAGTATCCAGAGTGCATCCCTTTCTTTCGTGAAAATGTGTGTCCTCTGTGTTCCTTTACAGGGTGGGCTGTATTTTTTAGTGTGCTAGGACTCTCTGTTGTAATAATAGTAAAGTAGATATTTTTATACAACTGTGACTGAACAGACCCTTTTATCATTGGTTAATAATTGTATTTTGCTGTGTTGCATCTAACCAATGATCCTCGACCTTGCAGAGATAAGCCTGCTGTTCTGTCCATGTTACCAAAATTGGATAAGGAGGTTATAATATGTTTCCAATATGTTCGGATCCTTTCTGCTGTACTAGAGGTGTGGGGCTGATTGATGGTTTAGAAACCAATATTCATCCTTGGTGCCCCAGAAGTTGATTTGTTACACATACATACATAGAATTTAGATGATTCGTACAGTATATATCAAGCTAGCCACGTCCGCTAATAACAGTGAGTCAAAGCCAAGTTGGTTTTATATTCTAGGACGCTGGCGTTAAGGGGTTAACGGCGCTGTAAAAGGTGTTGGCGCCGTTAAACCCTTAACGCCTTACTACGAGGTCCCTTTGCGGGACCCAACCTTAATGGCTGGTCTAGACCAGCCATTAAAGTAGGGGCCGCAAAGGGACTCTTGAGGTAAGTACGGTACCGCAATTTGCGGTACCGTACTTACCGCCTTCCCCATTCCCATTAGGCCCTATGGGGCAAAAATGGGAATGGGGAAGTGCCATGGTGGCATGGGGAATTACCGCCCCGCCAACCTTGGAATGGGGTGGTAATTCCCCATTCCGCCATGGCGGACTCCGGCATCGACCATGGTGCTAATAGCACCATGGTTTTCCGCCGGAGTCCTAATGAGGGCCTATGTATGTACAACAATTGACAATATTTCCACCTTTGGCGCTCGTGCAGAGCAGTGGTTGAAGTGGGTGGGAGCGTTTGGGAGCGTAGCTTCTCTACTTTAATTTTTTTTTTTTACTGTTCGTATACTTTTATTTTAAAAATAAACTATTTCGGAATGATTTCGTTTTAAAATAAAAGTGTAGGAAAAAATTGAAACTGCACTCAACAGTCCCTTAAACAGCAGGTGTATTAGTTTGGGGGTTTGTATTACGCATTGGAGTGGGCGTGGCGATGGGGTTTGTGGGGAGCGGGTGCAGGTCAGCTGAGAACATAGTTCCACTACTTCTTTTCGTACCCTTCGACCAGTGTTGCAGAGGCCTCCCTCCCACTACATATATCAAGTCAGAAACAGCCATTAGTGGCCAGGGCCCCAACTTGTGTCCGAAAACAGTTTGCTTTACATTCTAAATGCACGTATTTTCACATTATTTCCACCTATGATGGTTGTGCAGAAACATGGTTATTTTATTGACAAAGGGCTTAGCGACATTTCGAGCCATTGTGGGTTACAGGTCGGATTATGCAGGCATTACAAACAGATGACCTGCCCTCCCCATACTGCAGCCTGGCTAAACCACACATGCTTCGGTAATTGCACGGCAAGCGTTGGCCGTGACGCACAGGTTGCGGTCCCAATGCTGGTGCATAACCTGGTTTACAGATTAGGGGAAAGCAGAGGTGCAGCAATGCCAAACACACACAAAAAACAACAACTGAACATACATTTGAGGCCGTTTCTAATGGCAGTGCTGGACATTCAGTAATTCACAAGGTAACTCAAATGTTTATGTATATTTATGGGGAAATGTTCAGGTTGAGGACATGTTTTCTTCCCTATATGTCATTTAAGGGTTACTGAGGATAGCAGCTGCTACCCTTGGTCCCCATAGCACTGCACTTTCCACTCCAGGGATAGAAATTTCTGGAGGAGCACCACAAGCAGAAAGCTAGCCTGGCTCTCCCCATCCCTTTTCCTCATCCCTGCCCTCAGTAGCAAATGGAAGGCTGCTGGGGTGGTGATGGGGCAACACCAATACCTTATGCTTGCATATTCCCTGCTCACCCTCTCCACGGCCGCTGAGAGGGGTGAGAGGTATAAGAGGTAGACACATTCTCTTCGTCTGGTCATGGCGCAGTGACCCCGAATAGCCGCTTGCAGTTTGGGAGGGGTTGAGAACCAAGGGAACATTTTGCAGGTGTGCCTCAGCCTACTCCTAAGGAGAAGGGCAGGGCCCAGGATCTCTCCTGTGGTTCATCCTCAGCCAGAACAAACTGTACGCTCTGTTATGAGACTGTGGGCCTCATTACGACCCAAGCGGTCGACCATGGTTCTATTAGCACCATGGTCAATGCCGGTGTCCGCCATGGCGGAATGGGGAATTACCACCCCATTCCGAGGATGGAGCGGCAGTAATTCTCCATGCCACCATGGCCCTTCCCCGTTCCCATTTTTGCCCCATAGGGCTCAATGGGAATGGGGAAGGCGCTAATTACGGTACCGCAAATTGAGGTACCGTTATTAGCACCAAAGTCCCTTTGCAGGTCCCTACTTTAACGGCTGGAAAAACCAGCCGTTAAGGTCGGGTCCCGCAAAGGGACCTCGTAATCAGGCGTTAAGGGTTTAACAGCGCCGACACCTTTTACGGCGCCGTTAAACCCTTAACGCCAGGGTCGTAATGAGGCCTGTATCAATGTGTGTGAGGTTAGGAAACTAATTTATGAAGTAGGCAATCTCCTGATCTTCCCCTCTTTCCTTTACCTTTGCCAGGTCCACTCATGCCTACAATGTATTCTCAGTGACCACTAGCTGCCAGCCAGCTTCACTCATCACATACACAGGCTTGTGTGTGGAGCAGAGGTCCAGGAGTCACTGATGCTGGGCCGTGAGCGATTTTTATTTAATTCATGACAGACAACGGAGAATGGAGCCAAGCTTCGAATGGAATTAAGACAGGAGATCTGCCTAAGCAAGCGACTAACGATTGGATGATTTCATATGACAGCTTCCAGTGCAAGCATGTGACCAAAATTCTACTTCCCTGCAAAATGGAACGGGATGGTGAGCTCTCAGAGTGGTTCACAGTTGGGTAACAAGGGATGAGGGATGCATGCATACAGTCTTCCTTTTTGTATAATTTATATGAAACACAAGCTTTTTCTCCTCATCAGTCAATGGGGGTTATCCCGAGTTTGCTGGTATACTGGCAGTAAACCGCCAGGATACCGGCAAACCGACCTACTGTAACCAGTGCCTGATATCCTGGTATTACCCAGCTACTCCAGGTGCCGGCACAGCGATCCTTCCCCATTCCATGGAGGCCCATAGGACTCCATGGAGGGAATTTCTGGTATTACTGGTGCTGGTAATACCAGCTGTTTTTTGCCAGTGGTGACCTGATTTACCTCCAGCTCTTTTGGTACGGAAAAGTGATGGTATATGGAAATACCGGCACTTTTTTTCCAGACCAGTAGAGTCAGAATGAGGCCCAATGTCCTTTGTGTGTGGGGGTTGGTGCAATTTGACCTTACTGTTGGTGACCTTACTGTCTCGGAAAACACCCGGGCCATGCATTAGTGGCCACATGATCTCAAGGCATTCTGTGGATCAAGAAAGATCAGAGTCAATATCGATAAATCAAACATGATGTGTATGGGTCTGCATCGCGATAGGCCCTTGATTACCACCAGTGCCTGGAGGGCCAGGTGGAGCTTGCCTAGAAATGCAAACACCTTTGGAATCCGTGTCATCTGGCAGGCACATAGCGGCGCTGCAGTGTCTCAAGAGTTATTGCATGTATATATGGGGTGCAGTCCCCCGTCTATGCCCAATATGGCACAGATCTGTGGGGAACAGGATTTCCTAATGTAGTAAAGCAGGCCTCTGGTTCCTGTGCATATGAGAGGAGTTTGGCTTCATGAATATTGGAGATATCTTTTGGAACAGGCTTCTGTTGTCTTGGGTGCACCTGTGGATACATTCGGCGGCATTGCTAGATTGTATGGGAGGTTTGGAGGATGTCCTGGGCTTGCAGGATGTTGGGACAGTTTACTGGCTCAACCTTGTAGAAATAAAAGTAGGATGATTTGGTCCAGATTAGATGTAGGGCCACCTGAAGAACATGAACAAATCAAACTCTATCATTGTCAAGGTGCTATAATGGGAGATAATGGAGGGGGACATTATTGGCCTGGATGAATACCTAATCTTCTAGCCAGTTTTTTGGACTTGGCCAGCTGCCTCTATTCACACAGGAAGAAGAGTGCACGTGGGGCTGGTGGGGAGGAGTAAGTCCGTAAATCAGAATGAGATGGAGAAAGTAGCACATTTCCCCCTTTCTAAAAATGTTAAGCCTTCCTGTATTCTGGCTAATTCACTCCCCTTTCCAAGAGCAGAGCCACGAGTTGAGTTGAGTGGCTGAAGTGCCAGCTCTAAGGTGATCGCCACAGTATGATAGTTATTTTTGCGGTTTCAAACGGCTTGGACGATGCATGTCCACAGAATGCGGGTATGATTCAAAACTTTGGTTAAACCATCACATGCAGTGTTTTTATTATATTAATTTTGTGGCAATATTCATGTAAATAGGAGTATATTTATTGAGGGGATCCATTTTTTTGTGTGCATATTTTTGGCTCCAATGCACTTAATCAATTTCATTGATTTACTTTAACTGACAAAACTACAAATGTTCAATAATGATATCAATATTTCCTTAATTGCACATCTGGTACATCAAGTAAAATAAGCCAGTCAAACGTCAAAGAAACAAAAGGCAAAAGCATTCACCTCCTTTCGGTTCTAATGTATTTCAAAAGACCGTCGCCATCTTCTTTGATAGATTTCTCTCCTATACTGTTGTTTTTGGCTTTAGAAGGTGCCAAATCTTTTGCTGAATTCATATCTTTGTCTATGGGTTTACGTATGCATATTTAAAACTAGGTAGCACATTATTGACAGTTTACATCATGACTAGTTAGTACATCATGGCAGGTTTAAGCAAACCTCCTTGAGGCATCATGACTAGCTCACATGATTTGATTTGAGACATTTGATATCGAGCAGAACAAACTGTATCTGGGCACAGATGGAAAGAAAATGAAGCCGTACAACTATTCAGAACAGGAAAAAGAAATTAGCAAAATAAAAAGGACTTGAAGGTTTTTTGGAAGGCCATCAGGGAAGAATTGATTGGTTAGTAAGGGTTGAAGGCAGTCTAGATGTGGGGACCACCCAGAGAAAATGTTCATTCACCACTTGTTTTATACATAGAGCCTCAGTCCAAACACCACTCAACCTCTCGCCACCTCCGGCTCCCACACATCAACAGGAAGCAGGAAGAGCTTCCTGGTGCCGACACATGTGCGGTGGAACCAGAGCACCAGCATCTTGCCGCCCGTGGGACTCTGAATGTGAGGGGAGGTTCAGGAGTGTGAATACGCACATTCTGCCCTGCAGTACCTCAGCCTGCATTCCTAATGGGACATCCGAGGCTGGGGAAGCACAATGCCCTGGGCCTTACATGGCCCATTGGGGTGAGTGCTGGGGTAGTCAACTTCTCCATGCGTCTCCATGCTGTCTCCAAGAAGCTGAGGGAGCACTTAGGTTACAATATATTAATTCATATGGGTCCTCTTATCCTTTCCTTTTTTGCTAGGCAAAAAAACGAAGACCAGGTGGCTGTTTTTTTTCCACTGACAACACGCTGTGAGGTGTCCCCTAGCAACTCCTGGTAGAGGCCATCTCGCACCTTTCGGGCTCCATGTATAATTATCAGCTCTGGCTTGAGCAGCACTTCTTCCTTCTATTTATTGTACTTGAAAAGAGCACCAATCTGGCTTCTGGCAAGTTCCTTTATTGCTAGTGTGGAGCAAGGAGTGCCATATTGACTTTTCCCTTGTCCACATGACTGGGAGATTCACCCTCTTGTGCGAGCCTCAAATATGCATATTTTTCTCTTGGAAATGCAATATTTTGGTTATACTTTCCCAGAAGGTACTTTGATAATCATTTACGTAGATGACCAATTATGTATGGTGATAATAGTAAAAACCTGGGGTCTTTTAAATAATTCAAAATCCGTTCCTATTATGAGTTGGGTTTACCTGGCATATTTAGTTCATGAGGAACACAGTACCGTACTGGGTACATAACTCATTTACCATTTGCTGTGCTTTCTGTGTTTTCCATTCCATGCATATTCTCAAACAACCAACATTGCTGCTTCTTAGGGCCAGAGAATCTGCCCAGGCAGATGGGAAAAGATCATATTCTTCAATAGTCAGGGGCAAGCAGTAATTATTAAGAGCCTACCTACCAGTGGGAAGTCCTCCAATGTTGTTGAAGTCTATAGAACATGCTCTTAATGACCTCAATAATGGGTTAGTTGGAGGAGAGGTCAGCTTCACAATAGAAACCTAGATTCATAAATGAGGTAGCAAAGGTGGTATCAGAACCCAAAAGAGAAGTCGGTGGAGGATGTCTAGAAGGGTTGAGGAGCAAATGCGTATGCCCCAAAAGGATGGCCTCTGTCTCTGAAGGATCAAGTTGCAGCCCATTCTCTGACATCTAAATGTAAAAGCCATTCAAGCCATTCAGCAGGTACAGATGATTATCAGAAGGACTGGCAATGTTATCATAAAGCTGGGTCTTGTCACATTGAGTGATAAAACCGGGCATGTTTATGAAGAATAATGTATGCCCAGTTATCAAAAGACTTCTAGCCACTTATCAGATCATTGGAAGTTTCCACTTTGCCTATAAGCCATCATGGCTGCTTTCTGCTGTGCCAGTTTAGCACATTATTGCTTGTTTACATCATGTCCACTTTGCACATGAACTTAACTTACAGGCTGGCTGGAGCCGGATAACTGAAACCGCAGCCCTCCCCTGACAGCCATACATTTCTGGCTTCCTAAATTATTAAGGCTAATTCAAGTGTCAACCCTTTGCTTTCTGTTCCTAGAGAGATAGTGCACTTCAGGCAAACCTTACAGAGAATTCCCAGCAAGGCAGAAATGCGTGTCTCGGGTTACTGTTGGTACTCTAGCTCAGAGGAAAATTGCCTGGAGTTGCAGTACTGAATGTCCCTTGGGCTGTCTCAAACTGATAGGCAAATAGACATTTCTCCTCCTGGAAGGGACTGTGGGCTAAACATGATTGTAGTTCCTCCTCAGGGGGTACTGTAAACACAGGTATGTTTTGATAGCAATGCCACCCTCACACATAGATTTCCTATTAAATTAGAGGTACAACAAGGGTATTCATTGCTTCCATTGCTTTTTTTAATATATATTGGTGATGTGGCCCATGTTTTACAAGGCAACATTCTGGATTTGCCTTGCAAAGTGGGCGTCACCTGCTAATTCTGCTTCATGTAGACGACACAGCGCCAATGTCTAGGATGCAGTCTGCTTTGGAGAAACTGACAGATGGATATGTAGACTTTATAAACAAGAAAAAGGGTCAACAACTCTAAGTCTGGGATGACACATTTTAATAATAAATGAAAAACTATAACAAAATCATTTTCCAACACCAATGCTATATGGACGACTCATCAAACTAATAGACAAACATCTAAACTGACCTGGACGTCCATTGCTGCTTTTAGATATGCTTTTTGTAAGTTAATCAAAGGAAGGTGTTGGTGTAGATGGATTCTATCGCAAAAGAAAGGAAAGGTTCATGTTGAATGCACCATATTAATGTTATTAATGGATGTGATATTGTTACAATGTTGTAGTTTTGCACGTATCTAGAATAGTTAATTAAGTCTTGTTAAAGGCTAGTATTATTTTGTGTCTACCATGATATATTTAGATTTGCATACATGTAGCAACATAATGAAGATTCTGTGAACATAATATAGGAGCACATTGTGCAACTTAGTGCAATGACATTTAAAGTGCAGCACTTCATACAAAGTGGAAAAAGGCTCTTGAATGGGAAACCCATTATGAAGGGATGTAGTAGTTTTGGACTCACGTAAGCTGAGGCCTGGGTTTGTCAAATCGATTTCTAGCTTGTTCGGAAGACTGGCTAGGTAAGGACGCAAGTATAAATTGGCAGAGCAACAGCTGCAACAACATGGAAACTGCTATTTGGAGCTGAAATAGAATGAGAGCATGGGCCCATGGTTTCTTAGCTTGGAAATTATTGTTCAAGTGGTCAAAGAAGCATCTGCCTCCTGGTACTGTCAGTCTAGAGTTAGTGGCTAAAACTGTAAAAGGGTGACTGGGAGCAGAGATGATTGTTAGACTATGAGAAGGTCAAATAGATTAGCAGGAAACATATTATAATGGGATTGGAGGCCAGATGGATTGAACTGGTGGTCGCTCAACGAAAGGCGTAGAGGATGCCAAGAATAAATATCCAAACTGTCACAGTGTTAGGAAAAACAAGTTAGTGCTTGATCAAAGATGTCTTTTTGGTAGCTCTCTAAAGCCTCATAAAGTGCCCATACGTAAACCATGCATGACAAATGTAGCATTCCAGGTCTGTGACCAGGTGGAATCCCATGTTAGGGTTGTGTGTCTTGCAGAAAGAAACCCAAGAATAAGGTTGGGCTTGTATTTGCAATGTCATGAACATTGTTTGTCTAAGGGGATGGTGCTACAGTGAAGGCAGCCAATGAGATTGTGGGAATTAGATTTCCTTGCATAGGGCCAACCCATTTGTATATTGGGTGATGACTTTGTAAGGGAACATGAGGGAGATGTGGAAGTGTGTTAACTGTTCTTGAAATGTGTATATACAGTATCTGCTCTGTAGTTCAGGTTAGCCTCTCTCCCAGCGGCCGTTGTGAAATAAACTTGGTTTACCAACAACGTGCATTCACGTCTTGAGAGATAGGCTATTTTAGAGTGCAAAGATCCGAGGTCAATACTTACTAAGGCCCTCTTAAAGGCACTGTATAGTGCAGGTTTATGGGGGGTAGTACAAGTTAATACCATACGAGAGACAGACAACACTGTTCTTAGAATATTGGGAGGACCTCCATCAACCTCATTGTGCATTGTTCACCTGGAACGCAATGCGATTTATGTTACCAAACAAATTAGAATCAAACCTTTGGATATAACGCCTTCAATTTGTTTAAAAAAATGGATACATCCCCCCAATATTTATTAAGAAATCTTCTGGCCAGTAACACAAAACATCAAATGTCATGGATTTTGACCATCAAATTTGTACTTTCTTGCACAGGAGACAATTTTTGGTGGCATAATCTGACTTTAATGAAGACTGAAAGTAGGGAATTTAGATCTGCTTAGTTGGGGGCTCTACAACTAGAAAGGGAAGAAATGGAAGAGCCATGAGCGACTGTGAGTTCTGACTTTACTTTGGTCCAGCTTTGAACTTATGTCAATATCTCACTTTTATCGTTCCTATCGCGACAGCCTTTGCATGTCTATGTTTGGGTTGTCTACACCTTTGCTTTGTGACAGCTCGATAGGGGTATGTTGACAAAGCAGAAAGAATGTGCTTCTACTCTGAAAGTGCACCAGCATTAGAGTGAGGAATTGCCTGGATGTTTTGATTTTTATTAATACATACCGACAAGGATATGGGCAATTCCATCTCTAAAAGGGTAATCTGCTAACCAGGTTTCCCTTTTCATCACCTCCATGCCAAAAGCATAGTGTACTAGAACCCGGATAAAGGGCTCTTTAAGACGAGGTGGTGCTCTGATGGGAAGTATGGGGATGCAGAAATTACTCAAACATCAATAATAAGGTCGACTGAAGAAGTTGGCAAGGTGTACTCTGTTTTATTAACAATTATTTAAAACAGAGTACAACGAACATCAGCAGATGTCACACAGTATAATATCCACGTGTTTCATAAAAAACATACTTGTATACTAAATATTCATCATCAACGTCATAACATGTGGCAACTTATAAAACATATGTGGGACAGTGATAGGGTCTACTGTCAGGTGGTCACCTAAGCCCTCCTCTACTGCAAGTAATCTACATTGTCACAAAATACACAACGATCAATTGGTTCTCAAACTATAGGGCTCTCTGCTACGTGCCCCTCTATAATTGGTTGGCACACTTTCACCCATATGGAATATTCTACTCGCTAGCAGCACACAAGTTGGGAACCCAGGTGCTGGTGGGCAGGTCTTGACCATAGCTTCCCACCCAATTAGCCTGACCTCCATCATCACTCTTACTCTTTGTCAGTCAATTAGCCTTTGAACATGGCCTTGTAGGCTTCACAACTGCTGAGAATATTAGGGAGGATGGGCATACTCGCATCTGCTTGCCTCAACGTCATCTGCTAGAGTCTATTTCCATCATGGTCATGTGTCTGAAGACCACACTTCGAGCTTTAATTCTGAATTTGATGGTATTAAAACAAATAAAACTTGGCATTAATTTTCTCTCAGCTGCACCTTGACAGGAGCTGGGCTCATTCTTTGTATGAATTGTATCCTTTGAATAGACAACCAGTACTCGGCTGCCCTGGCCTTCTTGACACTGGGCCAGACAAGCCTCCTTGATTCTTTCTTGCTTGTTAGCCACTGTTCATCAACTGTGACACACTTTCAGACTTTTCGTCCATGGGATCCCAGTTTGCTCAAAACACGATGTGGAACATGCAGATTTCTTATGCTATATATATACCTTGGTGTCTCATATACTTCATATATACCTTGGCGGTACCGCCTGCAATCTATATACTGCATATAGCTAGCTTCTACGATCACTTAGTCTGCTTGCGTTACTGGCTCTGTACAATTGTAAAACGGCTTGCATTTTCTTCTGTGCTCGTCACACGTGTAATCTTCATTTTGCCCATAACAGGTTACTCGATTCTTTTACTTCGTGATCAGGTTCCATATGTTCTCTTTACATTCTCCACTACTACCCTTTCTCAGTGTGTCACGCTTACTTGTTGTGACATCACCAATCTGCTCTTTCAATTTTTTTCTCGTGTTCTTCAGGGATCTTCTTTAAGAGACTATCAGCTCTCAGTGGATACATAAAGAAAGGCTTCCTCAATGGGTATTTTGTTTCAAAGGCTGCTCGTGTTATTGGCATCATTACAGGTGTCACCCATGTCGCTATCTCTGGCTCTCAACATATAAGCAGGTTAGGGGTGGGTCTGGTAGAGGTTTTTGGCTCGTCCTCTACATACTTATACCTGGCTGCATCATTAGCCAGAACCACAGCTCCTGCTCCACTTGTGGCACAGCGACAGCCAAGCCTCTGCAGCACAGGGGAAGCATTTAAGATATACCCCCTTTACTTAAACTACAATGATAATAAGTAACCCATACTGGTGGGAGGGAAAACTCTAAAAAAAAGCTATGCCTTAGTTTAGGCATTGTGCATGGCACTACTTATGATCATAATCACCACATCCCAATTTATATCACACATGTGTAGCTGCTGTGAGTTAGCTCGGCTGTGGGTGGTGATGTGTATTCTGGTCAGCTGGGTGGTGACTGCCAAATTGCAGGAAAGGACCTGGAGGACCGGGCCTCTTCTTTGCCCTCCGCCTGAGGTAAAGAAGAGGCTGGCCAAGGCAGAAGGAAGATCTGTCCCCTACCCACTCCCAGGGCATATCAGGAGTGACATTTGCTATGGACTAGGACTTACTACTCTGACCCAGAATCTCCTAAAGCTGGGTTAGCAAACCCTGAATGGAATCATCCTGTCCTCAAGCTCCACTGAGTGGGCGTCAGAGAAGCCGGAGGGCCTGACCAGCCGAAGCTCCCTTTCTACTGAACCGAACCAGTCACTCTGTGTTCACTGCACTTTGAACGAGAATGCAAGGCTCTTGCACTGGCTTTTGTGCTCCTCCACCACTTCAAACTCTCACTTGCACTTTGAACTCGATCAACACTACATTGCACTCTAGCTAAGCACATCACCTGCTATGCCTGATCAACTGCTCACCACCAGGACCCATTCCGAATCGCTGGTGGGTCACAAGACAACTCTAACCAGGGGTTACAACCACTGTTTGACCAAGCTACTCCTTGAACAGCCGCCTCATAGACCTGCATATCCACACACCCTAGATCACCCCTTCAATGACCATCGCACGTCAACTCTAACCGCTGGAGCATCACTCATCGCTCCTTTTCAGTGGTTGAATTTGGCCCAACTGCGAAGGGATCCTGGGAATGCCCCGCCATGCATCAGTGAGAGCACCCCTTCTACTGCACAGAGGTCTGCATTCACCCTGACTTGATGCCCCCTGCTGCTTGCGCCTACATGATCCACCATTCCTGAATTGAGCTTCATATGCTCCCATCAACGTTCAACACTGGGTCTGACTCCATCAGCCCAGCAAGTACTGAATCCTGGTACTGTTGACTCTGAACTGACCCCCTCAGTACACCTGGGCCCTACGGACTAGTTAGGTCATGATGGCTCCTGGTTTCATCAAAGACATCCTTTCTGTGGCTTGTAACTTACCTACCACCCTTGGAACTACTATCAGAGTGCTACATTCGTCAGTCTGTTGCATCCTCTCTGTTCTTACTTCGGGGTGGCTTTTTGTACAGTATTTTCTATTTGTTCTATTGCAGATGGTGTGTTTGATTAAAGTATTTTTTTTTATAGATCCTTGATTGGATATTTCCTTTATTTTGGACTGTGATTCTGTGTTGTTTGGGTCACTAGTGGTTCACCTTCACACCCCTCTTAAGTGCATAGACTTCCCTCAGCTCCCATTACCACAAAAGGCGAAGGAGGCATGTCTCTTAACAGTCCTTGTTTTACCTTTATGATTGGGTTTTGATTTGTAAACGCGTGAGGGCAGAGCGGCCATTTTACCTCTGCTCCTCTTCTGGGGCAGAATCCAATCCGTCACAGTTAGTGACACATTCTATGTTTTCTTCTCCTACCAGATGGGAATTTTAAAAACCTTCATTAGATATAAAGGTTTTACGAACTTGACGTTATTGCATCGCCTGTCTTTATTTGACAATCTCACTTGCAATAGAAAGGGATGTTATTTTTCAGCAGCCTTTTCTACTCATATGGAGTGTGTTTTTGTTTACGATGTTGTCATATACGATGTTCATTTATTGAGTTTTATGAAATATGGCCTTTTGATTGATGTTTATTTTATTCTCTGTGTGAGAACGTTTATGAAAATCAGGAATTTCGAAATAATGCTTAATGACTGAGTGACTGACAGACACCTGAAGTTAAAAGAACGATTACAGACACATGATTCCAGCAAAGGCAAATTCGGGAAGCCCCCCTGGCCCCTCCTGCAAATTCACGTCTAGTTGTTACACCTGACACACTGATTGAAGAGGTGGATATTAGTTAAACAAATGATATGTTGGATGTGGGTTCTTGCAGGGGATTTCGTGAAGTTAAAATGCGACACTTTAAGGAGAGAGGTTATGCTCCTTGGCGCTGCATAGTGAGAGATGGGGCGACGAGTTATGGTTTAGTGCAACTCGGTACATTTAAGGCGCCATAAGGCAACAAAAGATTGAAGGCAGCTGATATAGAAAGTGGCAGCTTATCTGCTTCTTAGAATGAACAAGAGGAATAAAGTGTACATTGGCTGTGTGTGGCAGTAGAATATTAATTAAGAAAGCTTGCATTGTGCAAAACCACTGGCAGGTAAATATCCACAATTAACCCAAGACAATATCAGCCTGTACAGTTAAATCATACAGATGTGATTGGAAAACGCACGCCCCCTGATTGTGTTATGGTTGGATAAAGCCTTTTACTGTGTGGGGGTGGATCGGGGGGGGGGGGGTGGGGGGGCAAGGGGTGCTTTGGGACTATCTTCCATAAAAATAACTGTTAACCATTTCCTATAAGTGCAACTTGTTTGATTTATAGACCAAATTATTGCTTGCATTGAATTGTGTTATTTTCCAAATGCGTGTCTATAGTCAAGCCTCAGGGGACCCAGAGAATAATTATGGGCGTCATTTTGTAACCCACCCCTCCCCTCCCCCCACTCCGTGTCAGTAATAAGTGGCAGGAAAAGTAGCAGTAATAGATGCCTTGAAATCTGACCGTTTTTCAACAAGCATGACATTTTCATGCTGCCGGTAATGCACTGGATTCTAACTACAATTACCACCTGAAAAAAGCAGGCAGATTCCATAGGAATCCATTGTTCATTCCTACTGCGATTCTTAATTGCAGCAGGCAGCGATGCTTTTGCTCAATCATAGTACAAAAGAAACGTGTTAAACCCTTTAGTAGCATGTTTAATGCTTTTATTTTATACTAGGTTTCATGTTTGTTGAAGTTGCATGCAGGGGACCGTTTGCACTTAAGCGCAGGATGCAGGCAGTGGTCGAAGTGAGCGGGAGCGGACGGGAGCGGTGATCCTCTACTTTTTTAAATTACCTTTTACAGCTCCTATACTTTTATTTTTAAAAAGAAACCATTCCGAAATGGTTTCGTTTTAAAATAGAAGTATCTGAAGAAGTTGAAACTTGCACTTTCAGTGCACTGCACTGAACTGAACGTTCCCTTAAACAGCAGGTGCAAGTGTTTGGGGTTTGTATTGTGTGTGGGAGGGGCCCTGGTGATGGTGTTTGTGGGGAGTGGGTGCAGACCGGCTGGGAACATAGTTCCACTACTTCCTTTCGTACACTTCGACCACTGCATGCAGGGGAAAAGTATAAAAGAAAGCACAAATATTACGGGATCTACCACAAAGGAACCATCAAACATCTGTTTCCACTGGAACCTTGAACCTTAGAAAGCCACCTGTATGCCTCGTTTTTCAAAGTTCATTCCTTAAGACAGAGTAGCACTTTTGTCTCTGGCTAACACTGTTATGATAAATGGAGATGGTACAAATTGCGTTGCTTTTAATATCTGCATGGTGTTCTGCGAGTTTTTTTAAACAATTTTTTAACAACCAATAAAAAAAACCTAATGCATTCCAAATTCTGCACAATTTCCATCCGTCCCCCCGTTCAAAGTTAAATTACATTAATTGTATGCTGAAATCTATAAGTATACCAATGTTATTGTCTGAAGGTGTACATTTTTTTCACTATATTAACGATTGTACATTGGGAAGAATAAATGAAATGCCAAGGGGCAATAATCTGTAAATACCTCTTCTTCAGGAAAGGAAAGGAAAGGACGTACGCCTCTCCTCTCAAGGAACTCTTTGACACTTGGGGTGGGCCTGGTCGTGCCTCCCTTCTCGTTGACCTTGCCCTGAGTATGCCTCTTGGTCTGGGCACCCCCTTTGGGACTATGTGATGGATGCCTGGTCTAACTGGTCCTCCATTGGACCATGCTGCCTCTTGAGTCCCTCTCTAGCAGGTGCCTTGCTAGGTTTGTAAAAGATCTGGTGCAAACTATACGATTTGAACACACGCGCCGTGTTGCGCTTTCAAGCATTAATATTGCATACTAGACTGCTCATACTCATTTGGAAGCCCTGCTAACAGGTAGCTATACTGCCACTCCAAAGCCTGAAGGTTCATCCTGTAGTGCTACTGCTAGATGATACGGTGGGAGGTTATATAAGACAAAGAAAAGCCTTTGGACAGGACAGCCAAAGACTTGCTGTGGATTGCGAAATTGTAATTAAGCAGGCGGTAGCAAGAGGGCTTACAAAGTGGTGGGATATAATTCATGTAATTATCCAATCTAGCAAGCAAGCGCAGCAAGGGAGCCAGAACTTTACCAGAATGAACTGTGGGGTTCTTCCCACAAGAAATGTTTTGAAAAAAACCCTGTAAAAATCACACATATTCAGCATGATTTTTCCAAAACAACCAGAAAAGTACATATGTGTCTTAGTGATCCAAATGGCTACCAAATGCTGTACCGCTAATAGGCTACAGCCAGCGGCAAGCAGGCGGGATACAAATAACCAGTATAGCATAACATAACAAACAAATGAAAAGCATTTTCATTTCCAACATACCTTTTTAAACAATGGCATTTGTGGTTTTATTCCATTACCGTGTGAGTTGCCTTTAATAGAAATGCATTATGGACAGACCATACTGCAGTAAAAACAAAAGACACATTGTAGCCGCTGCAAAGCGGTGAGGGTACCTGGGCCTATGATAGCACTGCCTTTTGAATGCCTAATATTGATACACAAGCTTAAACTGTTGGCTTTGCCAATGTTTGTTTTGAACAGGACTTCAGTGAAGGACAGGCATGGTACTTATACATCGAGTGGCTGACGGCAGACCTGGTTGACATGTAGCGCTTTTACAGCTCCAATTAAGTCATTAACTCTCAGAAGACTGCTTTGAGAAAACACAGACTTGTTGTCTCATTTCGAGGTTGGTGGTAACCCGCTGGTACTACCTCATGCTAGTAATAAAATGCAAGCGTGCTCTACTGTACTAAAGATGTGTTAGCAGTGGACAATATTCAACCTCTTCGGAGCTCTTAAATTGTCACTTTTCCACTCTATCTGTGGCGTCAATCGTTGCTCAGTGGGATTTTTCATATTGAGAGAGGATTCAAGCGGTATTCCACATAGGAAGAATGAATCCATTCTGAGATAGATGCTGATATGGGGAAATGGGGACATTTGTAATGGTAGGATAAATCAGCCACTAGAGGGCGCACAACATTGTTTACTTCAATGGAGGTCTCCTTGAAGAAGACTTTCCAGCTCCTTCCTGCCCAGTGCTGAATACACCACCCTGCTTCTGTGATCAGAGCTATTCTGACACCTCTTCCTGTAGTAGTTGTTCTTCCTTATTACCAGTTCAGATTCAGGGAATTGCATGTCATTCATTGCTGGCATCCAGACAGACAGCATTGAGTAGGCTGCTGGTCACGTGACCCGGGCCTGCCACTCAGTTGCTCTGCCCACCTCTAGTTTTTCCGCCTTTCAAGCCTCTATTTAAGGACGTTAGGCCAGCTCCAGACAGATAGCATTGAGTAGGCTGCTGGTCACATGACCAGGCCCTACCACTCAGTTTCTCCACCCAACACATATTTAATCAGTCCTCCTTACGTGTCCTCATCATTGGCGTCCTCAGCAAAGGACGGGCAAAGACAAGGACCTCAGGTGTTTGTGCCTGTTCGGGCCTAATAGGGAGAAAGGCCTGACCCGTTATCTTGCATTTCACCTACAAACTAATCGCTACTACTGCTATTCACCAAAAGGCACCACCATGTGTCTCCACACTCAACAGCCCATTCCCACTCTCACTAGGGTTCGATTGGCCAAGTGCCCTGGGCAGGCCTGGCAAGTTACCCTAGCGAACCTCATCAGTATTGCCCATACCCCATCCAACACCCACGGACCACATGTACACGCCCGTTCATGTTGATTAATGCTCGCTCAGCAGTCGCTCACTCTGCATGGATCACTGACCTCATTTTATACAACCACCTTGATGCCCTGTTCATCACTGAAACATGGTTTACCCATCCTCCCCACATGTTTTCAACATCCTCCTACTCCAACATGCCGACTGGCCAGGAAGGGAAGGAGACGGAGTGGCAATCATCCAGAGGAGCGATTGGTCATGCTCCATCATGCCCTCTCCCAGGACAAGCTTTTTAGAATCACTTGCCTGCAGGTCCACGCTAGCGCACAAGGAATCCATCACGTTCCACCTCATCTACAGACCACCGCACAGGAGTGACTCTTTCATTGCAGACATCTCCAACTGACTCTCCTCTGACGAAATAGCACATTTTAATAATGCCTTTCTCTGTGATTTGAACGAACGCAGTCACATAGAGGCAACCACACTAAAAGCACGCTTTTTTCGAACTGACCACTTCAATGGACCTTCAGCAAATTGTGCTCTTCCACACACACAACAAAGGCAACACCCTAGCTTAGTCTACACATCATCCCTCTGCATCACCTGTGCAGACCGTATCCCACTTGACTGGTCTGACCACGCCACCATCCCATTATCAGTCACTCACTCGACTATGGCTCACAAAGGTCAGGTTAAACGCCCCCTTACTCAACGCCGCTCGTTTAAAACCTTTCCAGTCAATGAGCTAGAAGCAAACTTTGCAGACTTCCCCACCACAGGGAATACCTTGGCTGCCTGGAATTATTCAGCAACTCTGCTATGAAACTTGTGGACACTCATGCCCCCCTAAAATCCAGCCGTGCTAAAACCAAACCATCCACCCATGGTGCACTCCCGAGCTAGCATCCAACAACTGCTCAATCAGAGCCCTAAGGAAATGGTGGTGCAATAACCATATCTTGGGGGACCTTACCAACCTCAATCTCTCAGCGTAAACTGTAGGATTCTGATTACCGTGGCCAAAGCTGCTTACTACTCCACCACTGATATGAGCAAAGCCCTCTTTTTTGAAGTAGTAAAGCATTGTTCCAAACTCTCATCTGACCCTGAGGTACCAACAACTCAGGAAAAAAGCGACAGAATCAACACTTTCATTGAAAAAATAGACAAAATCCGAGAGACCATCAAATCAACCTCTCACGGCATTAGCATCCCCTGAACCCTGGCATACACGCTGCCCCTCTGGAAAGAATTCTCTCCTCTCTTTCCCCTCGATCTCCTAAAAATGATTGACTCCCTCAAACCTACTTCTTAATCCAGCCTCCATCATTAAACAATTGATGGGCCTGGCGCTTAATGCGCTCATCAGCACCATCAATGCCTCCCTCACTGATAAAGAAGTTGCTATACAGCTACTCACTAGAATCAACAAACTACACTACCTAAATGACTGTCAACAGGGTTATACCCCAAGTGTAGCATCAAAACAGCCACCACCCAGGTGGTGGATGCTGCTCTCCAAATCATGGATAAGGGGGACTCAGGCCTTCTCGTCCTCCTTGACCTCTTGGCTGCATTTGAAACTCTAGTGCAGCACATCCTTCTTTCTCTCCTTGCTGACAGGATGGGATTCTCTGGCACTGCCCTGAATTGGTTTACCTCCTGCCTCCAGGTAGACACCAGGCTGTCCAGATGAACTTGTTGCATTCTAACCGACTGCAGGTCTGCTGTGGAGTCCCCCAAGGCTCCATCTTCTCACCATTCCTTTTTAACCTTTACATGGAGCCTCTGGGCACTCTCCTCAAAGATCCCAATGTAGCCATCCACCGATATGCAGACAATACTCAGTTGTACATGGGAGTAAATAGCGGGTAGGACATCATTCATCTCTGTTATTACCTAGCCATCATCCAGCCCTGTATGTCCACTGCCTACCTCAAACTGAACACATCGAAGACTGAATTCATTCTCATCGGTCCTCCAGATAAAATACAACTTGTCCAACAATGGCTCAATGATATGCACATAGAAGGATTTGATCCCCAACGCTCAGACTCAGCAAACTCCTTAGGCTTGTAAGAGGATTCAATTCAACACTACAGCTAAGTCAATGCCTAGTCTGGGATACTGAATGGAAACCCTTATTAATATATCTTTATGTCCAGTTCATGCGTTCTGGATGACTACCCCTATATAACACCCCTCTCTTTGAATAACCCTGACCCCACTGAGCCAAGAAGTAGTTCTGTTTTGCAAGTTAAAAGGTTTAATTGATAATTTAAACAATATATATATATATCACGCTTTATAATAAATTAATAATTGAATAGCACACTTAATCTGATATGATAAAGATTAACAACGGAGAATCTGGCACTAGCACACTTCTTTATAATCACTAAGGAGTTGACATGAAATGGATAAGATAGCAACAATACTTTTATGGTTTCAAATGAATGCAATGTGGAATGAAATGCAGTACAGAAAATAACTTGATAGGATTTCAGCAAAAGACAATGTAATCACTTTCTTGGACAATTCACCCCCCCTTTTTATGCAATGCAAGGAAATGGAGGGAAGCACACAGTTCTCAGAAATGCAATCAAATGTGATTCAGTTCACCCCAGCAACTTAGACTACAGAAGTTGAAAACACAGGCCCAAATGCTTTTAAATGTGCTGGAAATGAAGAAAAAAATATGCTAAAATGCTTTTAATTCCCTCTAGAGGTTCAGGGTGAGTGAAATCAAGTTAATATTAGTCCAGGCTCACTCTAGCAGTGATGCAGGGATAGTTTTTATGAGGCAAATGATTTTCTTTCAGAGGAAAGCAAAAGCAGCTATCTTTTTGCAAGTGGAGAAATTTGCAAATCGTGGTAAAATTCGCGAATGCGTCTGGTGCGATTACAGAGGAACTACAAGGGCTAGCAATATCGTTTTGGGGTCCTAGGAAAGCCTAGGATCTCAGATTCCAGATGAAAGTTACTGCAAGTCTCTAGCACAAACGGTCACGGAGATATGAGCGATTAAATAAAGGTCATTTTTCAGATTTTAAATTTTAAAGTTCAAAAAGACAAGTGCAGCTTGCAACTAGAAAATGACAAGTGACAGCTTTACAAATGACAGGTGACAGTTAGGAGACAGTTCTACTTAGATTAAAATAGATTGAATTATATTATTTTAACTAAGAGATTGGTTCTGCACAGTTTTCTAGGTACTCACACTATATTCTTGAGTGAAATGGGCCTCGCCATGGATCTGGTCAGGTTTTAGACGGGACTCTGGTCTCTGCACTTCACAGTGATCTGGGTCTGCTCTCTCTCTGGATTCTGAAGATTGAGGGATTTAAAGTCTGGATCTTTCTGCACAGATTTCTCTGGAGATTGATGGAGGTAAAGTATGGATTTTCCCGGCAGAGCTTCCAGCTGCAAATTGATTTGAAAGTCCCTATCTGTCCTGTCTCTCTGCTTTTATGTGTTTTGAAAATGGGTGTGTGTGAGCAGCATCACTAGCCAGCCCCTCTCCACTTGTCATTGGCCACTTCATCCGCTTCCACTTGATTGGGGGAATGAAATGAAGTGTCATCATGATGAGGTCTGTTTATGATACAGAGAACCCACCCCTGTCAACTTTACACACAATCTATATTTGCTCAAAAAAACATATTTGCACAGGTACACATTTGTTTAAAATTACATGCACCCTTCACATATCACAGAAGGTATACCCTGTCCAAATCTGCTCTTCCTGGGGGCTTGCATTCAAAAATGGCACATATTTCACTTTTTAACTGGTTTCGCAATTTCGGACATTAACCCAAATTTACACACATGTGCGCAAGGAGTATGGACATTAGTTGAAGAAGTGTCAGATTTTTCACATGCACACATTTTGAGTAATATCCTCTTTTCCGCTAAAACCCCCCTGAACATGCCACCGGTTCTAAAAACCTCGTAAAATGTGGGCAGAAAAATCACAAGAATTATGGTGTCATTTATAAAAATTTTCACATGTCCGCTCTATGAGTTATTCATCTTTTTAGAGTTATGTTCTGGCCCCAAAGGGGTGTGGTTTTCCTCCAGCACAAGGTTGAATTTCTGGTTTTTCCAGTTCTGCCAAGCCAGCTTGCTCTCACAGGCAGTGCCCCTCCCCTGTGCTTCCAGGAGAAATCTCCATTTACGACTCCCGCCATAAAACATTTGCCTGAGTCAAGACAGGGCTTTGTTCAATTTCCTGCAGAGCCCAGGTAATTCAATCAGGGAAGTGTCATATCCCTTTTGGTGTGAGCAGCAAAAGGGCAGCTAGGCCTGGGAACACAGCTGTGACTCAAGTTTCACTCCTGATGGGGGTAGTTGCCAGGCAGAATTGGAATCTCTTTAAGCCAGTTTTTAGCTACATGTCATTTCTGTTCCCCAGTTTCTGCATTCAAATAAAACTAAACATTTTCACATATGCAGCTAGAAGGCTGATTCTAAGTTTAAAACTATGACATTTAAACAATTGCAACCTATGTGACACTCAAAAGTAGGTCACTCATTTCTCTTAAACATTGAGATTTTTAATGTCTTTCAGTCCAAATTTACTTAAACTGCTGAAATCCACAGCTCAGCCAGTCTTGTTATAAACCTTCAAGTCACTTCAGAATATAACTTTACATTGTATCCACCTCTCAGTAAGTCTTTCTTTGGCCTGTTTTGGGTTCATTTATTCAGTTTTCTACAAAAAGTAAAATCTGGTGGTTTTAAAACGCCGGCTTTCTGATAGTGGTGAGTACTGGTACTGCACCCCTTTTTGGGATTTAAGAAAATGAATTCCCAACAGTTATGGGTTTGCTTTTGGCAATCAGCATTGCCACTCCCAATTGTTTCAGACTACTGTGTGGGTAGTCCAATGGTGGTTTTAGGCAGTTTCCTTCTGTGCCCATAACATCGGCAAAAATGAGTGGCAGCCTATTCTTCATGCATTTCCCTGTGCATTTTCTGGGAAGCTCTGGCCATCATGATGTTTTCATGTCAGTACTGCACAGTTTTGAGGTAGGGCTCGGATGCATGGGTAAATACATCCCACAAGCCCCCCTTCTTGCGGTGGCCATCTGATCCTTCACTGGTGGGACCCGCAAGATCTGGGATGTAGTTCTCATCTTCTTCCGGTAGATGGCACAGTTCAGCATCTTTTCCTCCATCCGGTACTGATCGATCGGTTCTCCTCGCCGGTCCTGAGGGGAATATTGGGCGGTACCCCGGGCCCATTGCGTCTCTGCTCCCGGTCTCCGGATCGTCCTCCTTGGCCCGTTACCAGGTTTTCTTTCTCCTAGGACGACAAAGGAAGAGCGGCAATACCTATTCATAGACGTTTTTCCACCACTGTTGAGATAGTGGGGCAGCATATGCATTTCATCATAACAAACATTACATTCTTATTTTGAAAAAAAAACAGTATAACTAAGAGACAGTTTCATGCAAATCACAATATTTTAGAGACTAGATGTGGTATGTTTTATGGTTGGAACTGAATTAGTCTGAGACAGTACCCGCTAGGATTCCAGAGGATTCCTCCAGTTGTTGCAGAGTGTGCCTGGGATGGCAACATTTCAACTGGTTTATGTGGACCCACTTGTCTTCCCCCGCTGCCAAAGGACCTTTGGGGATGTGGATTTTGTAGGCCACAGGGGAGATCTTGTCGATGATCTCAAAGGGTCCCTTCCATGTAGGCAAGAATTTCCGCTGTTTTGCCTGGTTTCTTTGGAAGTTGTATAGATAGACCCGGTCCCCCACCTGATATTCCTTCCTGGAAGTTTTCAGGTCATAGTGGGTCTTCATGCTATCAGCCGATCTTTCTAGATTCCGCTGAGCGTAAGCAAAAGCATGTTGGAGGTGTTTCCTTAAATTCTCCACATACTCATGAGTTGTGGAGGCATTTATTAGTGTCTGCTCTTGGGTCCTGTAGAGCAAATGCTGAGGAAGCACCATCTTGCGCCCAGTCATCAATTCAAATGGTGACATTTTGGTTGCAGATGAAGGGGTAGATCTGATGGCCATTAGGACCAGAGGTAATCGGATATCCCAACTTGGCCCAGAATCTGCCACAAACTTCTTTAACATGCTCACAATGGTTCGGTTATATCTCTCTACTGCCCCAGAAGAAGCTGGCCTGTAAGCAATATGCAACTTCCTTTTGACCCCCAGTATCTCCCACATCTTTGTCATTACTTCACTGGTGAAGTGGCTACCCCTGTCTGACTCAATCCTTTGAGGTAGACCAAAACGAGAAAAGATGTGGTTAATCATCAAGGCAGCTGCCGTTTCTGCCTTGCAGTTTTGGGCTGGGAGACATTCCACCCACTTGGTAAACAAGTATGCCACAGTCAACATGTACTTATTCCCCCTAGCAGAGCGACTCACGGGGCCTACAAAGTCGATTTGTAAATCTGACCATGGCAGTGTCATCCCCCTCTTTTGTAGAGGCGCAAGGTGCGTGAGGGATGATGGCTGAAATTGTGCACACACAAGACACCCCTTCAAGTATTGGTCGAGGTCCTGCCCCATGTGTGGCCAGTATGCAACCTCTCTTAAGATTTCCAGTGTTGTGTGAAACCCCCTATGACCGGCGGTGGCCGCATCATGGGCGTGACTTAACATCAGGCTTCGGAATGAGGTAGGAACCACCCACTGATCGTGGCCAGCTTTGGATTTCCTTACCAACAAACCGTCTTGGATCCGGAACATTTTTGGACATTTCATCAACACTCTTAGGTCCTCTTTCCCAATGTAATCGTTATCCGTCAGGGGAAAGTTCTCAGGGTCCTCAAGGTGTTGGTAAAATTTACCAATTATTGGATCCCCCTTCTGAGCTGTAATCAAATCAGCATCAGGAGTCTCCTTGCTCCATTGTGCAATTGAAAGGTCGGTGTGAGCATTTGTCTGGGACCTAGTGATAGCAGTGACCTGGATTTCCCCCAACAGGGACTCAATCTCAATTAGATCCCCTTGGATGGCCCCGGTTTTGGCCAGCTGATCAGCTAAGTCATTTCCAGTTTTGTCTGGTCCCTCTACTTTGGAATGACCCTTGATCTTTTTCCAATAGATGGTCATCTCATTCGAGGTGACCAGATCATCAATGTTTTGGATCAACTTCCCATGTTTCAAGGGTTTGTTGTTAGCACATAACATGCCCCTGGCTTTCCAATTAACCAGGTGCTCCACGAACCCGTTCCGTACATAATCCGAATCTGTGATTATGACCAGTTCGTGGAGTTGATGCTGGACAGCAGTGAGGATGGCCTGATGCACAGCCATCAATTCTGCCACCTGACTACTTCGGGGACCAATTTTGTATCCAGCGGAGGGTTCTGGGGACTCATTCACCCATGCATTCCCTACGCCAGCCACCAGTTCTTTCTCCCCGTCGTTGTCAACATGGTAAGAGCATCCATCCACATAGACAGTGGGCATTCCCTCACACTTGTCTTCTTCAAAGACTTTGTGTGGGGAATTAAGGTATGCCTCCATGTTGTCCTTTATTTTTAGACTTTCGTCCTCGAGACAGTTTTCTCTGGCACAATCATGCAAGTCAGCTAGACCTTGCGCGAGGGGACTCTTCTTGTTTTGGCCATATCTGACCTCCACAGGAAAGCCTTGCATTGACAGAATCCAGGAAGTAATTCGGGAATTACTCACATTTCCGGCCCGGATTCTGTCACTTTGGAGATATTGCAGAGGCTGGTGTGGAGTCTCCACTATGATGTGTTCCCCCTGGATAAACGGGCGGTAATTCTTCAATGCCCACACCGTTGCCAGGAGTGCCTTCTCACAATCGTTGAATTTTTCCTCCACAGAGGATAAAGTTTTGCTCGCATAGGAGATTACTTTATTGACCTTGTCATGCTTTTGGTATAATACTGCCGTCAAGCACGTATTAGAGAACCCCGTCTCCAGGAAGAACTCCTTGTTTCTGACAGGGTAAGCTAGGCATGGCGCTTGCGAGAGGCTTCTTTTGAGTTGTCTTACTGCCTCGGATTGTTCTGGACCCCATTCCCACTTGACCCCCCCCTTCAGGAGATGAATCAGGGGTCTGGTAATCTCTGCGTAGCCCTCAATGAACTTTCTGCTGTAATTAGTCAGTCCAAGGAGGCTCCTTAGTTCTCGCAGAGTTGTGGGGTATTTCAGTTTCTGAAGTGCTTCCACTTTCTTTTCCTGGGGACAGAGACCCTGAGGAGTAATCTCATGCCCCAAGAAATTAACACGGGTTCTACACCACTGTGCTTTCTGAAAGGAAAGTTTTGCTCCGGCGGCCCTCAACTGGGTCAGAACATAACGGATCTCCACTATGTGTTCCTCCACAGATGAACTTTTGATGAGGACATCATCTACATAAGCCAGGTTACCCCTCGCACCCAGGTCGGGCATGGCCTTATGTAGGAAAATGTTGAATTCATTGCCGGAGTTGAGGTATCCGAAGGGAGTCCGGGTCCATGTATACTGCTGGCCCCCAAAGGTAAAAGCCAGCTTGTATTGGTCCTCCCTACTGACAGGCACGGTCCAGTATCCATTGGTCAGGTCTATTGCTGTGAATACCTGTGACCCCTGGATCTGGGCCAGCCCTTGGTCAATGTAGGGCAGAGGCCATCAGGAAGTATGGACCCGTTTGTTGAGCTCCCTAAGGTCAGCACAGAGTCTCCACTGGCCGTTTGGCTTCAATATTCCCAGCACCGGATTATTGAAGGTGCTGTGGACTGGACGGATTATTCCCCTGGACTCAAGGTTCTTAATTATTTCAGTAAGGGACTCCATTGATGCGAGAGGCAAGCGATATTGCTTCACAAACACTGGAGTCATGCCAGGGTCCGTGGGGATGGTTGTTGTGTGGATGTCAGTGCGACCACAGTCATATGAGTCTACCGCAAAGAGATCTTGGAAATCCAAGAAAACTTGTTTCAACTTTTGCTTTTGTTCCAGAGTCACACAGGCATCAGCTAGGTTGACTCTCTCTTCCACCATCTGCCTGAAGCCTGGAAAGACTTCTGGTTTGGCTATTTCAGCGGCCTCCTCCAGCTGGGTGGAGAAGTCCCTGGTCAGAGTGCTGATTTGGACCGGAGGCTTCAGGTGGGAAAGGCAGCCCTCATGGACCTGGAAAATCACCTCATCCCTCCTGAAGTCACAAGTCACATCTTCCTTACCATAAGGGCAAGAAGTGTACACCAGGAAGTTCCCCCCATGCCGGGTAAAAATCTTGTCTGGTGTTGCGTGGTCATCACTGTCAACACAGTCCTTGGGGATTGGTCCTAACAGTTCATTTCCAAGATCAATGGAGAAATGTCGGTCATCAACCGCCATTCCAATAATGGTGCCTGCGGCTAGAGTAATACTCTTTAAGTCGCTGTTATCCACCTCTATTGGAATGGTGTCATGTTCTATGTTGACTAATGGAGTTGGGTTTACCCCTAACCCTTGCTGTTGGAGAGAAGCGTTTAGATGTATGTAAGCATCAGGGTTTTTCAAATGTTGTCCTCTTTTAACTTTCACTTCCAGGGAGAATTGTCGGGTCCTTTCTGGGATTGTGACTTCCTCTTTGATCTGAATTTCAACTGCATAAGGTAGCAATTGAGCTGACCTAAATGCTTTTTCTGGATCATCAAAGCCCATGGGATTATCCGCTAATCGGGACCAAGCTTTGAAGTTTATTAGGTCCAAACTAATGGCAAAGCGATTGAGAATGTCACTGCCTAAGTAAAAGGCGGCAGTGACGTCTCGCACGACCCAACAATTGTGGACTATGGTCTTGTTGCCAATGGAGATTTTGAGCATACACCTGCTTGGCAGGAGATGTTTGGAATTAGGTGCTTCCAGGTCCATTTCCCATTTCTCTATCAGTTTGAATGTGGGAATGGCTGGATCTTTTGGGAGTTGGCGGAACATGGCTTCGCTGATGAAGCTCTTACCGTTGTTCACACACACTCGAGCGAGAACAGAGTCCTTCCCATCATTTAATTGGACAGGGATGAACAACTGCTCTCCAATTTGCTGAATATCAGCCAGGCTCTGAGCTGATTTCGCATCTTTCTGGACTATAGGAGTGGGAGTTTCTGATTGTGGATTAGTAAAGAATTTCAGGGTGTTTCCTTCCAGTGTGGAATACCACCTTAAACTGGAAGGAAGGTTGATTTTCAGAAATAGAGAGGACCCCCCATCACCAGTCTGTTGTCCTACTGCTATTACAGTCACATCTGGAATTTGGCTATTCTGGAAGTGAAATTCTACTTGGTCAGGTTTTTGTTCAACCATGTGGCAGGTGCCGTTTAAACTAACATGGTTGACACTCTGTTTTAATTTTATTGGTCGGCTAGTCTGGGTCCAGAGGACCTTGTTTACACAATCTATTAGGGGTGACAACCTTCTCAGGAGGTTATTCCCTAGTAAACAAGGGGTGCCCTCTGGGGTCACAACTATGACCGGGTGTTTCAACTTGTGTCGCCCAATTTTAATGTCCAAGTCTGCCGTCCCCTCAACGGGAATTTCCTTCCCGTCGAAGTTCTGGAGTTGTCCAGGAAGAGAGATGAGAGGAATACGATAATTCTCTCCCCTTCCTGCATTCAGTTCGTCAAAGGCCCTTCTGGACAGAAGGGTAGCTTGCGATCCAGTGTCCACCAGTGCCAAAATTGTACCCTGCCCCTGTACTTGTACCGGGGCATAATATCTTCCCTCCTTCTCCTCAAGGGGGCACAGATAATGCACATTTTTGGACAACTGGTGGGCTAACTTTCTGGTTTTGGACATCGCTAGTGAAGAGATTTGGGCAGAATTCTGTGGAGAGCCTTGGGAATCTGAAAGAAAAAGTTGGCAACTGGAGATCAGAGCCATTGTGGGTTCCCCTGGCTCCGGTTCTGGGCCGCCCCCCCTTCTATGGAGGCAGTCACCAGGATGGGTTTGAACCAGGGGATTTTCTTGCTGTTGGTTCTGGGATGAGATGGTGGGCGGCGGTAGCTCAGTCTCCACATCTCCCCAGTCTGGATTTGCATCCCTAGGGACCCATTTTTCTTTGGGAGGAGTTCCCCCCTCTCTGAAGGAGAAGATCCTTTTCCCAGGATCCTCTGAGGAGCCCTCTCCCTCAAGTTGGAAGATCTGTACCTCCTCCTCAAACTGAGTCTGTTTGGGTCTTTTGTTTCTCCTACCCCCCCTCTGCTCCTTAGGAGGCAGACTTTCAGGGGCAAGAGATTTTGTTTCCGGTTCCTGGGTTTACAGGGGCTGTTTACAAGTGAGGAAGGAAGCTTCCTCCAAGGCTTTACACCCCCCTTCCCTTTGTGCCTCCTCCCTGGGAACCGGTGAGTTATCGGGGTGCTGCCCCCGTCATTGTTCTGGGGCACCAGGTCCAGAGTTGGGTGCGTTCTGCGCCGGCATGCCGATCTGAGGGTTCTGCTGAGCCCTCAGTATGTGACCCAGATCCCGCGCCATGTTTTGAACCTGGCGCTCTAACTGGGAAACCCGCTCAGGCTGATACGGGGCCCTGTTTTCTCCCCTGGGCTGATCCCGGGAAGGGTAGCTATCCCTTCTTTGGTAGTACCCCTGGTTGGGAAGATTTGGGTACCCCTCCACCCTTGGCCTCCCCTCTCCCGGATTAGGTTGTCTGGGCTCAGGGAATTGGGGAAAGAAGGGTGGAGGATTTTGGGGCTGGAAATTGGGTGGATACCTGGGGAAAAAGTTCTGCCCAGGATTCGGAGAATTTCTGCCCTCCGGTGGGAAGTTAGGAGGAAAGTTCCCTGGGTTAGGTTCTTGGCTGGATCTCCCCCCTTGGGCTGGAGGAGTCCACACATAACCCAGGATGGGTCTGTTTCCCTTGTAACGGGGGCTTACATAATCAGGAGAGCGAGGGACCCCATTTGTGGGGCTGCCTCCCTGGCTCCCTGTCTGTGACTGGCCCGAGGACCTTCTGGGCCTAGCATTATTAGGTGCAGGTAGGTTTTTAGGCCCCCCCATCTCCAAATCCAAAACGGGGGTGACCTTTACCTCTGCCACCTTGGCAGCAGCAGGGGTGCTGTTGGCTTTGGGGTTTTTCTGGGCATTACTTTTGCTATCTACCGGTTTCTGCACCTCATAGATCCGGGTAGCCTGTTCAATGACCCAGTCTAAAGATCTTTTCTCGTGAAAATCCCTCACGAGCTGGGTCATTATGTATTTGGGCAAGGCATGAAAAAATGTATTGATGAATTCTCTACTGTCTGTGCGCACCCTTCTGGTGGTCTGCGCAAAAGCACGTTTCAGTTCTTGCACAAATTCTTGTGGGGCCTGATCCTCCCCACATTGCAAATTGTAGGCTGCCTTGCGAGCCTCTTGAGGATTTCTGTGAACAGAAAAGTGTTTCAAGATGGCCGCCTTATAGGTGGACCATCTTAAATGATTTTGGTCCTCCAGCCCCGCAAAGAAACTGGAGTATTCCGGGGAGAAGGTCCACTTTACATATTGAATACAGCTTTGGCTGTCCTTCAAATGGAAAGTCTCCATCATTTGCTCAAACAACTCTAAGTGCTCCCAAACAGAATACTTAGCGTTCTTATGGTAAGGCGTGATGACGCTCCTGATCGCCTTAATCTGCTTTAAGGGGTCCTTAAGCAAGGCCCTTTTTGCCTTATTGGCCTTTTTGGTTCGGGTAACCCTTGTCCATTCATCCTCTGACTCAGAGGCACTGCTCCCAGAGGTTCCTGTCTGCTCTTCCAGGTTTTCCCGGATTCTGCGAGCCTGGGAATGGCTGGCAGAATGTGGGGACCTGGTCTCCTGTGTCCTGCGCAGTTCAGAGGAGTCTTCAGATTCCTCCTTGCTGCCAGGATTTGATGGGTACCCCTCCACTGACCTAACTGGGCAGAGGTTTTCAGGATGCCCTTAAGGGGCCTACTCTCCTGGGGTTTCCCACTGAACTGTACTGTACTTGGGTGCCCATACCCGGATGCCCACCCCTCCATTCCTGAGTGGTACTGGCCTATGAGGCCCATACTTTTAGCTGGATAGTAATCTGCCATCCCTGTGGCCCTGTGCTCATGTGCGCCAGGGGACATGGGGGTGGCAGAGTCCAGGGACTGAGAGAGATAAAGGCCTCTGGTACTAGGGCTCCTGAGGTTATGCTCAGGAGTTTCCCTTTCCCAGCGAACCTGGTCTCTATCCGCCCCTGCTCCCTGTTGCAATGCAAGAGCCTGCGCCTTCAGTTCCTCAGTTAAGGCCTTACTAGACTCTATCAGTCTCTCCTGCATCGCTGCCTGTTGTTGGAGCCTATCATTGTGCTGGCAGAGAGCCTCATTCTTTCTCTGTGTTTCCTGATTGGTCCTGGAGCACTGGGCCAGTCTTTGCTGCAGGAGGGTTACCTCCTGAGCTGTGTCCCTATTGGCCTGCTCCTTTCTTGCTAGAGCATCCTCCGCCCTCCTGGTGTGCTCTAACAAGTTCTGGTGTTCTTTTTGGAGGTCACCCAGTCCCTGGTGGGCCAGGTGATTTTCTTCCATTTTTCTTTTTAAATGGCAGACTTCCTGGCCTAAGGCGTCTCTTTCCTGACTAAGAGCCTGCATTTGTGCCGCCAGGTCGTCCCTCTGCCTTTGAAAGGCACCAGCTTTCTGGCGTTCTTCATCAAACTCTGCCTGGGTATCCAGGTCTTTCGAAATCAGCTTGTTGCTCTCTGCCTTCACTCTATCTAGATGACTTTGCAGGGTGGCTACCTGCTCCGTGCATGCCCTGTTAAAGTCTAATTGTTGCTCCAGCTTTTTCTGGCTCTGCAGTAAGAAGTCCAAACTGTCTTGGTGCTCCTTTTGCAGGGCCAGAAATCTAGTATCCTGGTCAGCCTTTTCCTGTTGCAGGATGCCCATATCCTCTTTTATTTTAATGATATATTGCCTACTATCATTTTCTGACTCCTGGCTCCTGAGCAGCCTCTGCTCAGAAGAGTCCAGCTCAGATTGGGCCTTCTGTAATGCCAGCAGTTGCCTACTCGCCAGATCTTGGCCTTCAGCACATTTGTCCTGCATGGCTCCCATATGTAAATATAAATATGCCGCTACCCTGGCAATCTTATTGTGTTCATCTTTGGCTTTAGGAGCCATATATAGTTCACTCAGGGCCACATGTAATGGACCCTGATCTCTCCATAGGTCTGACCCTGTTTCAGTGACCTGTCGCGTGATGGCCTGCAACCAGGCATCCTGGCCCTGTTCAGTCCATTCACCTCTCACAAATAGTTTATGTAAGAGGTGCTCTCTGGCTATTTTCATGTCTACTAAGGTCGTCATTCTAAAGATTGGTCTCTGTCCTGACTTACAGAAGTTTGTATTTTATTTTTGCAAAGCAGACCTTTTTCTTAGAGCGTTCCTTTGAGAAGTGCTTTACAGCGTAACACAGCGTGGTGATCCGACCGGATATGTGTATCTGGTCAGCTGGCACGCTGTATTAATCTGCACAAATGGTAGATCTAACCCAAACGTCCGGCACGAGCCCCCAATTTGTAAGAGGATTCAATTCAACACTACAGCTAAGTCAATGCCTAGTCTGGGATACTGAATGGAAACCCTTATTAATATATCTTTATGTCCAGTTCATGCGTTCTGGATGACTACCCCTATATAACACCCCTCTCTTTGAATAACCCTGACCCCACTGAGCCAAGAAGTAGTTCTGTTTTGCAAGTTAAAAGGTTTAATTGATAATTTAAACAATATATATATATCACGCTTTATAATAAATTAATAATTGAATAGCACACTTAATCTGATATGATAAAGATTAACAACGGAGAATCTGGCACTAGCACACTTCTTTATAATCACTAAGGAGTTGACATGAAATGGATAAGATAGCAACAATACTTTTATGGTTTCAAATGGATACAATGTGGAATGAAATGCAGTACAGAAAATAACTTGATAGGATTTCAGCAAAAGACAATGTAATCACTTTCTTGGACAATTCACCCCCCCTTTTTATGCAATGCAAGGAAATGGAGTGAAGCACACAGTTCTCAGAAATGCAATCAAATGTGATTCAGTTCACCCCAGCAACTTAGACTACAGAAGTTGAAAACACAGGCCCAAATGCTTTTAAATGTGCTGGAAATGAAGAAAAAAATATGCTAAAATGCTTTTAATTCCCTCTAGAGGTTAAGGGTGAGTGAAATCAAGTTAATATTAGTCCAGGCTCACTCTAGCAGTGATGCAGGGATAGTTTTTATGAGGCAAACGATTTTCTTTAAGAGGAAAGCAAAAGCAGCTATCTTTTTGCAAGTGGAGAAATTTGCAAATCGCGGTAAAATTCGCGAATGCATCTGGTGCGATTACAGAGGAACTACAAGGGCTAGCAATATCGTTTTGGGGTCCCAGGAAAGCCTAGGATCTCAGCATCCAGATGAAAGTTACTGCAAGTCTCTAGCACAAACGGTCACGGAGATATGAGCGATTAAATAAAGGTCGTTTTTCAGATTTGAAATTTTAAAGTTCAAAAAGACAAGTGCAGCTTGCAACTAGAAAATGACAGGTGACAGCTTTGCAAATGACAGGTGACAGTTAGGAGACAGTTCTACTTAGATTAAACTAGATTGAATTATATTATTTTAACTAGGAGATTGGTTCTGCACAGTTTTCTAGGTACTCACACTATATTCTTGAGTGAAATGGGCCTCGCCATGGATCTGGTCAGGTTTTAGACGGGACTCTGGTCTCTGCACTTCACAGTGATCTGGGTCTGCTCCCTCTCTGGATTCTGAAGATTGAGGGACTTAAAGTCTGGACCTTTCTGCACAGCTTTCTCTGGAGATTGATGGAGGTAAAGTATGGATTTTCCCGGCAGAGCTTCCAGCTGCAAATGGATTTGAAAGTCCCTATCTGTCCTGTCTCTCTGCTTTTATGTGTTTTGAAAATGGGTGTGTGTGAGCAGCATCACTAGCCAGCCCCTCTCCACTTGTCATTGGCCACTTCATCCGCTTCCACTTGATTGGGGGAATGAAATGAAGTGTCATCATGATGAGGTCTGTTTATGATACAGAGAACCCACCCCTGTCAACTTTACACACAATCTATATTTGCTCAAAAAAACATATTTGCACAGGTACACATTTGTTTAAAATTACATGCACCCTTCACATATCACAGGAGGTATACCCTGTCCAAATCTGCTCTTCCTGGGGGCTTGCATTAAAAAATGGCACATATTTCACTTTTTAACTGGTTTCGCAATTTCGGACATTAACCCAAATTTACACACATGTGCGCAAGGAGTATGGACATTAGTTGATGAAGTGTCAGATTTTTCACATGCACACATTTTGAGTAATATCCTCTTTTCCGCTAAAACCCCCCTGAACATGCCACCGGTTCTAAAAACCTCGTAAAATGTGGGCAGAAAAATCACAAGAATTATGGTGTCATTTATAAAATTTTCACATGTCCGCTCTATGAGTTATTCATCTTTTTAGAGTTATGTTCTGGCCCCAAAGGGGTGTGGTTTTCCTCCAGCACAAGGTTGAATTTCTGGTTTTTCCAGTTCTGCCAAGCCAGCTTGCTCTCACAGGCAGTGCCCCTCCCCTGTGCTTCCAGGAGAAATCTCCATTTACGACTCCCGCCATAAAACATTTGCCTGAGTCAAGACAGGGCTTTGTTCAATTTCCTGCAGAGCCCAGGTAATTCAATCAGGGAAGTGTCATATCCCTTTTGGTGTGAGCAGCAAAAGGGCAGCTAGGCCTGGGAACACAGCTGTGACTCAAGTTTCACTCCTGATGGGGGTAGTTGCCAGGCAGAATTGGAATCTCTTTAAGCCAGTTTTTAGCTACATGTCATTTCTGTTCCCCAGTTTCTGCATTCAAATAAAACTAAACATTTTCACATATGCAGCTAGAAGGCTGATTCTAAGTTTAAAACTATGACATTTAAACAATTGCAACCTATGTGACGCTCAAAAGTAGGTCACTCATTTCTCTTAAACATTGAGATTTTTAATGTCTTTCAGTCCAAATTTACTTAAACTGCTGAAATCCACAGCTCAGCCAGTCTTGTTATAAACCTTCAAGTCACTTCAGAATATAACTTTACATTGTATCCACCTCTCAGTAAGTCTTTCTTTGGCCTGTTTTGGGTTCATTTATTCAGTTTTCTACAAAAAAGTAAAATCTGGTGGTTTTAAAACGCCGGCTTTCTGATAGTGGTGAGTACTGGTACTGCACCCCTTTTTGGGATTTAAGAAAATGAATTCCCAACAGTTATGCGTTTGCTTTTGGCAATCAGCATTGCCACTCCCAATGGTTTCAGACTACTGTGTGGGTAGTCCAATGGTGGTTTTAGGCAGTTTCCTTCTGTGCCCATAACATCGGCAAAAATGAGTGGCAGCCTATTCTTCATGCATTTCCCTGTGCATTTTCTGGGAAGCTCTGGCCATCATGATGTTTTCATGTCAGTACTGCACAGTTTTGAGGTAGGGCTCGGATGCATGGGTAAATACATCCCACAGGCTTCACCATTGACAGCAGCCTGTCCTCCCAGAAACACATAGCCAAGAAGGCCCAAATACCCTGGCTCAGAATCTCTAGCCTTTGTAAAATGAAACCCTTCATCTCGCCGCAGGACTTCCGGACACTAGTGCAGGCCCTTGTGGTCTTGTACAGTGATAATGGAAATACTCTCCCAGCTGCTCACTTGGCTCCCCTGAAAGCAGGACACCACGCTGCAGCATGTCCTAATATGGGAGAAATAAAATTTGACCAAATTAAGGCCATACCAGTTACGCAAACTATATTGGCTTCCACTCGAAGCCAGGATACTGTTCAAGACTGCATGTATCATCTACAAACAGTCATGTGTAGCCCACAAGCATACCTTGCGGCTAAGCTCTGCATTTATGTTGGCACACGATCCTCTCGCAGCAAATCGACCATCCAGCATGAATCATAACTCATCTGCAAAGAGAGAACCCACAAACAATCCTTCTCTTTTCATGTACTCACAGTCCAATTTCTCAATACATGGCTCCTTCAACAACGCCTGACCAAAGACTAATTCCAATGGACACACATACTGACGCACAGACCTCACAGTACTGCGCTACTGATAAAAGATGCCAGCTCGAACCCCAGCTACCCACACAGTGCAGTTTCATGCTGGTTGCAGGAATATATTTTTGATTTTAACAAACGGTGCAGCATTGGCCGCACACCACTGTGAGTGAACAGCAAACTGTGAGTCCCACCGGGAGAGATTATGCCTTTAATAATAAAAAGAAAAGGTAAAAATAGAGGTTCTGCAGATTTTATGAGCCTGCACCAGAAAATACCATACACAGCCACGGAGGGCACGTGAATAAATGACCTTAATCTCACAACCATGTTGATATGCTCAACAGACAGAAGAAGCTCTTCAATCTTTAATTTCTAAATTACCGTAAGTGCTTTCTGACAAAGAACTAATTAAATGCTTCCATTTCCTCCAGCTGCAGATCCTAAGTGGTGATTAGTAATGTATGTAAAAACATCATTGATGGACGCACTGTGTCCTTGATTCTTTTTCATTCCCTTAAAAGCAGATTCTTGGAGGAGTGGCAGCTGTGTTCCCAAGAAGGAACTTTTCACCAAAATGCTTTTGCGAATGGTAACCCGACGAGGTCTGCTGAAAGAACAGATGCTGGTGCTGTCTGGTAAAGAACCACTGTGTCTTGTGGACTTCTGGCAGTGCCGGAGAGTTAGACCTCATCCAGAGCGGCGGGCAGCGGGAAGGGTCCAATGATGATTCATTCTCAGCTGACCTGCCAGAGTCCAAAATGCCAGCATCTGCCTGCACATTGGAAGCAAGAAAGTCAACATCTTGATTGCTATGTAAGGGTCGCTAGTAGGTCAATGGGAGCCTAATTACCCCTAGCCCCAACATCTCTCTCTAGTACCTGAACTCCTGAATGTAAGGTGGGATGCGTTTGTAACTCCTGGGAAATGTCTGTCAAAACGTGTTTGACGAAACAGTGAAGTAATGGACCAGGGGGATGTTTTTGAAGACCAATTCTCTTACTCGTGATGAGACGCACCTTGTTTAAAGCTTTGTTTAAGGTCACTGGAGTTGCAGTTCTAAAGTCCGATTCAGCTGTATGGGATGAGATATCAAAATAGACTGAGCCAAGTCATGTAAAAGTCTCCCAAAAAATAGGAAGCTGTAAACCAGGACTTGAGACCACCCTGTGTTGAAGATGTGCTGGTGTCACCCGCAACTCCTCCAGGAGGACCGTGGTCCTGCTACTGGGCACTCACACACTTACCCTAAGGTCAGACACCAACAGTATACTTACCAGATGGGAGAAGCATGTTCCCAACTTCATTGCAGAGGTCAGGTGTGGAGGAAAATGACATGCGTGTCCAAGAGCTGAGGCAGAAGTCTGTCTGGGGTTAGAGTAGAATCTGCTCACAGAGAATAGACACATGGATGATAGGGCACACTTAGGAAACGGTAGGATACAGCAACTAGTCTCGCACTTCTTTGTATATGTACCTGCAAAGATACCTGTGATGGTCTCGGGAGGATAGCTCAGGGGCAACGTGCTCGCCTTGTAAGCAAGACGACACAGAGCGCCACAGGTTCGATCCCCGGGTCCGTGTTTAGAAACGATAGCCTCTCTATGCTGACTCTCGATCCTATGGAGCACAAAACACCGGGAAGATACTAGCAACAGCACTCACATAGGCAACATAAAGCTGAGTGATTCCACTCCATCGCATAGCATACATAATACCAAAAGCTGAGTGATACAAGCTGACCTGATCACATGGCATGCGTGCAATTACAACATGAGTGATGCAAGCCTAAAACATCAAGGCAAGTTTACCTTTCCGTCCCTAATGTTTAGTTTCGAGTGCTCATGTTGCATATCTGTGTGCAGCCTCCAGTCATTGGTTCAAATCCCATCAGGGATGTCTTGGCCCTTCATTCTCAATAAACCATTACACTGGGTTTATACTTACAGCACATATTACAGCTCTTAGAGGGGCGTGTAATCTGTCATGAAGCACTACATAAAATCCTGATAGTATGATTATTACTAGCTGTAGCTTGTTTCTCATTTAAGGTTCCATTGCTCTGTGACACACATCTTTGTCTCCCTCTCCCTCTGCACTCTCTTTCTGTGTCTTTTTCTCTCACTTGATACACAATAGTAGTGATCTACCCCTCCCCGTTGTTTGAATTTCAAAAGCTCAAGAAAAGATGCAGGTGCACTGCATCACTGCATACTCTCCTCTCCACATATATGCACCAGCAGCTTAAACAATAAACATCTTTCATTCATAAAAATTAAAAATCACCATCATCATCATCAATTAATCATTTGATACATTTATTTATTTATTTTATTGTGCATTTGTAATGGGCTTATACATCAAGTAAATTGTGTTTCAAAGCTCCCACAGGGCAACTGGGAGGGAACATGGGAATGCAAATAAAAATATAACAATGAAAGATAAAGGCGGGCCTACTAGGCCTTGTGAGCATTCAGATGGAGCAAGTGCAGAGAGCGAAAAAGGATGAGAAGTGGGGGGATGGGAAGGGTAAGTGCTCGGTGTATCAAGGGGGAAGTGCTAGGGACTGAGAAGTTGTAAGATCCTCAGTCGAGTGGTCAGCCGCCAATAAATATATAAGTGCAGGCTTCTGGTGGCATAGGCCAGTGGGTGCCAGGCAAAGTGCTAGGAGGGATGGAGGCTGTAGGCGATTGGGTGTGGGAGGCCAGGACCGAGGAGGACACATATTGAAACATTTAGATTCACATGCATAAGATGTTCAATATCTGATAAAGAATTAGATGTACAGTCAGAGTTAGAATCCCATGTGAAGATAATTTCTCCACCAGGACAATTTTCAGCCCAAGCTTCCATTATAGAGTTTACATCCCTGAGAGTATTCATAATATTTTCTGACGGGCTCCAATTTAAGTTGATCAAAAGTATGTGCATCCCTGTTTTCCCTGACAGTGAAACTGCTCCTGCAAGTAAGCCTTTCAATACTTTCCAAGTTTCCAAAGATTTAAGACCATTCCCTGATTATATAGCAATTAAGAGCCCTCCAGCGGGTCGACATCTAGGACCTTGTTTGGCTGGTTCCGCTATAATTTCATAACCATCAAGTACGGGAGACGCCAACATCCATGTTTCTTGTAGACATATGTCAAACTTACACAAATGACAACATAGAGAGGGGCCATTATACAATGAGGAAAAACCTCTAACATTCCAAGAAAGCAATGTCAAGTGCCCCTCATTGCTAAAAGGGACCTTTTGCCTCCTTTAGATGGGAGATGGCGTTACGAAGAGACAGGGCAAGCCAATGTAAGTAAATGATTATTCCTGTGAACCTCCCCTGCAGGGTTTAAATTACCCACATCCTCGATCTGCCCTTCATTTACATTTTCCCGAATTAGCATCACATCACTCTGTGCGCCACCCTTAGTAAATGGGATAACATCAAAACCCATCCTCAGAAGGTGTTCTGCCTCCTTTCACAATATCTCATAAATCGTTTGTGAGGGTATAACCAATGTGACATAATTGTAGCGTCTTGGATGTATAAAGTCTACCAATTTGATATCCCTAGAATTGGCAAATCTAAGGGCAGGAATTTCAGCGAAGAGAGCAGGTATATACGATCTTGTTAAGGAGTTTGGACCCCCTTTATCAAACATATAATTAAGTATAATGCTGGGCTCTTCTGAATATGCCTGCTCTCTCATTGGTAAATCCCAGTCTGCAAAGACTGACCGTTTGGAGCAACTACACTGACTCTTTTTATAACAGAATCAGCTGTGGTTGCAGTGTCAGCATTCTGGATCAGTGTGAGAACACATTGCTTTGATCCGTCTCCCAAATGATTCAGAAGATCTTTAACTAATAGTCCCTCGTAGGGATCGGCAGCCCCAGTGGGATCCATTTTAGGAATGTCCTTAGTTGGTACATAGGTATTGTATCTCTGACCATCATTCACCGACCCATTCTGAGTTATAAAGCCTCTTCCTCTGTCTTCTCTAGTATGGTCGATCAACCTAGAAAATGGAATATCCTTTAAACCCCCTTCTGAGTGTTGGTAAGCAGCATTATTTAGTTGAGATAGTTGAGATAGGTACAGATGGTCCTTAGATAGAATATTTTTCACGTTTTCTCTAACTTCCGATTCACCCAGAATCCCGGGCATAGCATGCCTATTTCTGAGTGATATCTCATCCCTAGATGTCATACCTATAACCCCCCATCAATACATGATTCAGTTGGGAGGGGTACCAAATTACTTGCAGTCATGTTTGGGACAGCTTAATTCCTCATATTTACAAAACCTATATTAGAGCCTCCACCCGGGTCAACAATATTAAGTGGATGAGATGAATTGTTGTTTACCATAGGGACCGAGTCTGTCCGTTTAAATACATCAAGCACTGTAGGATGATTTCCCTTTCTCCTACCTTTATGTTTCATTGCATTCATCAGTCTCATTTCAGTATTCTTTTTAAAGCGCGTAGGAGCATCAATATTTCTTATCTCTTTAGACTTTTTGTTAACATCGCTGTGCTCTTTTATAGACAAGGCATTTTGGGCGTTGATTTCCCCTACCGTTCTGCAATCGGCATCCACCTCATCAGCCAACAGAGGAAGCTCCTCTAATAAGTTCCCAATCTTGTGAACCGGAAGCATAACTTGTCTGAAGTATTTTCTAGAGGAAGTATTCTAAGATGTCAGAGTCGTTTTTACATTATTGTGTTTCTTATTGTTTTTTTTCCTTTCCTTTTTGTTAAGTCTACTGTTGTGAGCCTCTCTGTTGGGGCCGGCCGCATTGCTGTTTGCAGGTGTGGGGATCACATTGTTCCTCGGGCATATAGGCTTGGTTACATTCACAGGTTCTCTTTGATTAGTCTGATCTATCTGCGACACAGGAACCCCAACAGATGCTCTTGCTTCACTATTGCAGGTACTTGGTTGGGGATCCTATTTTTTACCCTCCCTAACACACATATCCGGGAGGTCAATAAGGTAGATATTTCTAATAGAACCTTTGTATGAATGTTTAATTCTTTTCGTATATCCTCTTGCAAAGACTGCATAATTAGCTCGTAAGTGAAGCACCGCTGTTCACCGCGGTGGGGATCTTCACCCGACCGTTGTGCAGTAGTGAAGGAAAGCTTCCCCCTGCCCTTCTTCCTCTAAATGCTCGCATGATGCCAACAGAGAGATCACACCCATTGAAAACAACAGAGGAGTGTTTAACAGGGACTCATTAAGAGCCGAAGCTGGATGCAGTACCATTATCGCCGTTTCTATACCCATTATCTGATTCTGGATAAGTTCCGGCAACGATCCCATGCACTCCATTGGAATCAGATAAGGGTCATTGGATGTGTTATTATCAGATGCACCCTGTGGGGCCTCCTTCGCTGTTCCCTTCCCTTCTTAAGAGAGCCACAGTAGAACCGACTGTTTCAGGGGAGGGGGAGAAGAGGCAGGGCCTTCGCCGGAGAAAGGCTGTTTCTCCTGGAGGTGAATACTAAAGGTGCACTGGTGATTTCTTTCCTGGAGGAAGCCGTGCGGTCTTTAAGCGTATGCGTTTATGTTCACTTTTAACGTATTCCTTTAACATTTAATACCAGAATATGAATCCGCTTTCCACATGAATAGACACTCTAGTAGAGTACCCCGCCACCTTGTAACAAGTCAGCAAACAGTCAAACAGCACTCTGGAGGCACTCTGGGATGCATGTGCGTGGATCCGCGCGGCCCGGGCCTCTAGTACTGTGCCGGCAGTTTTGTGGACAGGACTTCCGCTGTGTTTTCAAATGCTCACCCTGTTCGTTCATTGGAAAAAGTCGGAAGGCAGAAGAAACTGCCGGAATCAGCCGAGAGCAGCGTTTGCAGCCGGACAGCCAAACAGCACTCTGGAGGCACTCCGGGATGTGCGCCCGGATAGTCTATAAGGTGTGTGAGAAGTGGTTGGGTTTTTTGTGGTTTAGCTGATGGAAAGAACCAAAGGTAATAGCTGGGTCTATCTATGTATTTTGCACATTTATTTGTTTGTGTGTATGATGTCATGTCATTGCCTTTTCTTTTTGTTTCTTTTATTTTCTTTGCTTTTCTTTCCCTTCTCTGTTTTCTTTTTTGTTACTTTCTTGCTTGTTGTCTTGTGTGTGTTTTATGTCAGGTTCATAGCTGGGATAATATTATGTGGATAGTATTGGTTGTTTTTTTATTTTTATTTTTATTTTATTGCTGTGTTTTTTTATCGATTGTATCCAATGCTTGAATCAATTGTTTTTCATTTTTTTATGTCTAAAGTGTTTTTAAAAAAGAAAATAGTTCCTTGACTGCAAGCAGCTCCTTGTTAGCAATTGCATAAATTGCGTTGCAACAAGTCAACATATAGGAGAAGATATTTCCAGATGAATGTTACCCGAGGTGGATGTTTCTGCAACAGATTGTTGCTGCAGCTCAGTTTGAGGCATTGGTCTGTAGTAAATATGATTGCATTTCATCAGGGTGAAACAATATGGGTGGTGGGATGAACATCGCTTTTAGAATGAAATGCCCGTTCTGATTTGGGAATCCAAACAAAACTATCCTCTTTATCAAGATGACCAGTGATGGGTGGACCCTGATAGGTGATATTGCAAATGAAACTGCTGTAAATGTTTCTGAACTACAAATCCATCTTCAATGTCTTGCATGCTACTTGGGCAGGCTCACTCAATCGTTCCCTCCTGTTTTTGCTGATCCATTTGAATTCTCGTTGGTGACAAAACCAAATCAAAAAAATATAAGCTCGCTTTGCATAATGTCCATAGTCTCACAACTTTTAAAACACCAACATGAGAGGCACAGGGTGTTTTTAGTTCCAAATTAAATAAAACTAGCAAAAAGTACCCATACTCTGCACAGGTTCTATAGACACACATGACAATAATCTCATCAATTGTCGAAAATCAATGATCCTGTAGGTAGCTGCTCCGAGTAGCTTATTGTCTGATGTGCTTTGCACTCTGAAGTAAATTGCACTGAGAATAGGCGCGTATGGCTGGCAGACATACCCCAGAGCAGACGTGGAGGCAAGGTGATATTTGGCATGCTGCAGCATACTGGGACCTGCTGTGTGCTCTTCCTACCTGTCGCCTTACCCTGGAGCGGTGCGGTGCAAATATCTAGGAAACAGTGCATCCTATGGTCTTGAAACTTGGTTTTTGATGTTTTGTTCCTCACCTTGAGATGCTTAAAATAAGCTTTGTCTGGTCCTTCTACGACCACATTGATGTTTTGCTGATTTTAGGGAACTGTCTCATGTGTGAAGGGGCTGAAATCCGGGGAATGGTGTGGGGTGTCCCAATGCTAGATGGCCAGTAATGTATGGAGGGTCCTAACAGGTAACTATGCACAACTTGGTTCAGATTGGTGGAACGGTGTTCAATTATATATGGAACAAACTAACAGATTTTCTGCTATATATAGAGAGAGATAATTGGTCTAGGAGAGTTCATGGAACTCTTAAAAAACATGGAAAGCAGTTGCATGAGTAAACATACCAATGCACAAATACAACATTTAATGGGTATTGCATGTTAATTTCCACTAATCTCCTTCTATAACCTTCTTCAGACACTAGGCCCTGACTGAGATCCTTCTTGGTATAAATCACCATTTTCCATACCTCTTCCAGCAACACAGATTTCGAAGGCAGGGAATACTTGTTTTAGGATGATTTGGTTGCAGGCATTGTAGTCTACACAGGGCTTAGTTACCCATCTAGTTCAGTTAGAAAAATGAGAGATGAGATGTAGTGGTCTTTGAGGGATGGATAACCCTTATTGCTAGATTTGTATCCCAGTACAACTTCTTCAGATATTGTTCTGTGGCATCAGTTACTGCTTACACCAGATTTCATGGGACTGCCTCCAATAGCACCCGATCGATTAAGGTAGCAGTCATAAACCCTGTGGGAGTGGTAGTATCCCAGCCATGTCCGAGCTCTGCACATCTTTAAAGATGACACACAGTCTCTGCAAGGGATTCAAACACTTTCAGCTCATGACTGCCAATCAAACCTGCCAGACATGCAAAATAAGCAATGCTCTTCTCGGTATATTGATTAGCTGATTAGCATACAATCAAATGTTCCTGTCCTGCCTGACAGTTATGCAGCATAAATCATAGCAGACCTTATAATTGGCTAAACCTGAGGGCATCCATCACATCAAAAGGTATTGTCTTGTAGTGACCTTCTCTAGCAACTTTATTTCATCTGAGTGAAAAGTAGTGGATCCCGGTGTAGGATTAGTGCTGTCAGCCACCCTGATCAGCTCCCACTTGATTATGATGGCTGTTTGTCAAGGCTAACATGAAGGAAATTACTGCACCAAAAAGGCAACTGACTTGCCTGTCTTCAAATGTAAACAATGAAACCAATACCAATGTTCCACAGCATCTTGGAAGATATTTGCAAGGACTTGTGTAGCCGTCTTGCCTGACAATGCCAACCTGCTCATTGTCAAGTCCCCCCACCCCCCATTTCTTGACCAGTTGAATTTGGGTTTGATTGGGCCATCATTAATAAAATGCCCCATTTTACTGTGGTACAAGCATAATCCTCCTTTCTTTCTTTTCCTTCTTGAAGAGCAGACAGAAGATGCCCTTTACTTCACTTTAATATATTTATAACACACATCAATTGACCGAGGCTTAAGGGTGCAACAAAAAACTACTGACAAAGGACAAACATACCACGACAAATACATTTTAAGAGCCAATATACATGACTCAAACAGAAGAGAACACCAAGAACAACTCTTGCATGTGTATCCACCCTTATCTAAATAAGAGGGTCTTTAACTTCTTTCTGAACATTGCTGTTGAACTTAGTTCTCTTAAGTCTTGCGCGATAGCGTTCCATGCCTTTGGTGCAGCCATAAACAAAAGTGCATTTCATGGTCGCCACTTCATTGCCTTACAGATCTATGATGAAAAGGTTTGGTGGTCTCGATTTATGAGGGGCGACAAAACATCTTTGGTGATTGCTGTAGCATTATTATTGTTTCAGAACATCAGTTTGGAGCGGAAATCCAACAAGAGATGAAATAATCCTATGGACACTGAAAGAGGAGTACACTCACTAAGTGACAGAGTTACGAAGATGAGAAAAGGAAAGATATGAAACAAACTCAATGATAAGATTGAACGTTGCATCTGGCGCTACGTTTCGACTTCCGAACGTCTTGAATTTTGAATTTAGGATCCTGAACCTTTTTTGATATGTTCTTTCCTTTCGTTTCCTTTTTCCCTCTATTTTGCGTCTTCTTTTCTTTTTCTAATCTTCTTGCTTTAAATTTTGGATTTGAATTGGAAGATTTCCCTTAAAAGAAACAATCTTGTAAAAATTGTAAATCAAGTAATAAAAAATAAAATAAAATGAAAATAGTTTGTTTATTAGTCCAGTCTGACATGAAGATGAAGTATACAAAATACATTTGTCAGTCATTCCTCCTAAGAACAGCAAATTAAACATTGATATCATGCCTTCAGAGAGACCCAAGAAACAGATGAATTCCATTCAGCACTCTCAAGGATATTCCAGTTTATTTGACACTTTCAGTTTTAACATTTGGTTTCTTACCTTTCTCCCAACCCCCAATCTCATTACCATGTACTTTGCCTTTATTTTTGGTATATGTGATCTCAACCACTTTGTCTCAGTTGAAGTAATGTATTGCCAACCGTCAACAATGCCAGCCTGTGGTCAAACTCTTGCCAAAGTCCTGCCTAAGCAAATTCTAACCATACTAAACCGAACTAGACTGCTGGACCAATGGGATAGCCTATGATGTTGCATGTTCTAGGCCCTCCTCAGAGACATACGCTTCAGCGCCGACTACAAACCCCCCTGAAATCTCACAGCATCACACTGACACTATCCCCTGAAGCCAGCACTGGAGGGACAGCCTTCATATGCGACCCCTCCTGCATCCTGAAATTCCGGGTCGCAGGCCCTAACCCATCCATCCACTGTGAGTTCGCTGTAACATGAAGACTGTTGTTGATTTGTTTGTTCCCTCCCCCTCCCCTGCCCCCCTTGCACCGTCCCCTCCTTTGTTTGAACCACTGTTTGATTTCTTGTTGTATTGCACGTTTTTTTTCCACTAAAATCAATAAAATACGTTTTTTTAAAAAAAAAAATGATGTTGCATGTTCTGAGGTACCCTAGACTGCATATCAGGAACAATGACAGGAAGACATAGGAAGTAGACTTGCATCTGTGTAGGAAAGTGCAGATGTGGGGCAGGGTCCCCATACTTTTCTGGTAAGGTTAAGAGCACAGAGGCAACACTGCCTGTGGCCATGTAAACAAGCCCCCTAATGAGACCTCCCCAACTCCCTGGACATGAAAGAGTTTCATAAGAAATGCCCTTTCTTTTCACTATACCATGCTACTGTGATGCACCAATCCTCTTCAAGTGCTTCTTCACAAGGGTTTTGCGCATTCCTGGCGGCAATCGTGCATCTGAATCCTCGCGGTGTGTACATGGAGGAGCATCCCACCCATAGAGCGCAAGCCATTGATGCTGTAGTGATTGGACTAATCAAGCCAGACTCTCTGGTAACTGCGGAATGAGGTTGCATCAAGGAGAGCATGGATGGCATTTGCGCAGGCATTCCTCATAGGGGTCCCAAATATAGCACCCTCAAAACAGCTTAACAAGCAAACTCATCTACATTGTTCAAAAAAACCGCTCCAAACACCGTGATTAGGCAATGTGCATTTCATAACTGAAGGATCGATAGTCTCTCTTTAAAACATACGCGTGCAAATGCCGTCTATTTGACCCTTAAAAAACCAAGGAAACGCAAGTGAGGAAAACGGACAGATCCACTGTTCCTCTTCATCGTTTCTCAGTGGGATTTTACATTGATTTTCCTTGTGCGTTCCTTACAAGGTAGGTCATTAATCTGGTCACTGAAATTCATAGACTTTGTCCACCTGTAGTTTTAAAAATACAAATGAATGTCCTACTTATTGGGAAAAATAGTGCAAGTGCAGATGTGAGACAGACTTCATTTTTATTTTTAAAGAAACGTATTTTATTATTTTTCACAACAAAATATAGCAAGAGTGTAACCCTCATCTTGAAAAGTCCCCACCATTGTTACCTTAATCAAGTCTCATAACCATAAGCCCTAACCTGGGGCAATTCTGGTTGTCCACCTTAAAAGTTGGGACATTTGCGACAGCATCTTCCGGAGTCAAGCACTACAGGTGTCTCTATATCCAACGTAGCCGGTGGAAATGTCCCTTCCGTGGGAGTCACTATTTGCGATAACCATCAACATGATTTACTTTTGTGTGCACAACCTGGTATTCCCCTTTTTCCAGATTTCACATGGTTGCTTACAACAACCTTAAATGCCTATTACTAGTTTATAAAAACAGTTAACCTTACATCTGAATACATCTTTTCTCTACCGGGTATTGGCCGACTGGGCACCAGAACTCAGAACTTTGTATTACCTCAATATACGTACTTCATTATAACACCTACTGGTCGAGAGCCCTTTTTATTTTTAGCCCTCACCGACACTTTGATTGTGGCTATCAGGGCTATCAAAAATCTGTTTGGGACCCTGACCAAGAGTAAATGAGTTTTCATCACACCTCAAGTACACGCTTGGTTCCTTTTCTGTGATTGTTTTAAGCAATTCTTCCGCCTTCGCTGTGTCCCAGAATATATATTCTTTTTCTCTCCTGGATATTCTCAGTTTAGCAGGTCACAGTAACCCTGCCTTCATTCTGTGACTAAGACATCGTTTTTGAGTACATTCTGTTTTCTCCTTCTTTACTCTATTGGCACCAGGTCCGGGAAAAAAAGAACCTTTGGTTGTTGACAGTCTGTTGTTTCCTTGTGGAAGTCGCTTTTAGAATTCTTTCTTTGTCTAGAGCATCTACTAAATTGACAATAAGTGTTGGGCCGAGCCGGACCCCAAATAGTGAGGCTTGCCAGGTGTAGGCATCTTGATTCTGTAGCACCTGTCGATGTATATAGGGTCATCCTCTCCGTCCAAGTCGAGCGTCTCTGGGAGCCAGTTGGAGATAAATGGAGTCGGATCATCTCCTTCAATTCCTGAGGGTAGTCCGATAATCCTAATCTGATTTGCTCTCACCACAGTCTCAAGATATTCCAGCCTACTCTAACCGGCCCTATTCACTTTCATGGATGCTTCCAGTTCTTTTCCCATGCGGTTCACTACTGGGGTGAGCTATATGAACTGTTGCTCCAGCACAGAGGTTCTCTGTTCCAGCGTCGCAGTCTTGTTTCCAGTTGTGCCACCTTGTCAGTTCCTTTGTGAAACTTATTTTCTACGTATGAACTAGACTTTTCAATTCGACCTAATACAGGCATCACATGATCTTTCAATGATGAGGGGCCTTGAGATCTATCCGGGCTTGTCTGCCTGCGGAGCTGAGCAGAGAAAAGAAATCCGAGTTTCTTACTGGTTTCATTTTTGTTTTTTTTTCCGTATTTTTCCCCCTAAACCCCTCTTAATATAGGCACCCTCTGTAATGCACCAGCTCTGTTAGTAGAACTGAGGTAGAGTGGGCCCGTTTAGCGAAGTGACTCGCAATTGTATCTTGCCGGATTCGTTTAGTCCATTGTCCTTATCGATGTTGAGACAGTAAGAAAAAGTCCCTTCTCAAGTGATGTGCATAGCAAATCCACTGGGTTCCAGTATGTTACTGCCCCAGCCCAGAGTTTCAAGAGTTAAGCCTTTCAGCCCACAATGAAAATGGCTGCTCCCTTTCTGCCCTCAATCTCATTATGGGGAACACATTGTGGCACCCTCAGTAAAGATGTCCGCCAGGGCCTCGAAACTGAAGGACTAGAGCCAGTCCCCTTTTACACTCTGACCGGCCAACCATTCGCCTCACTTTCCTTGGCTGTCTCCCAATTCGGCAAAGGCCACTTCACCCCGGGGTGACTGACTACCCAATGGGCTCACTCCCCTCTCCTCTGGCCATGCGCAGGCTTTTCTCTTCCTCGCCAGCCCGGTGGCACCTTCACTCCCGCTTGCACCTCGGGAGTCCAAATGGTTTCCCTGCATTTCCTCAGTCCCCTCCATCTGCCAGCAGGCTTATTCGCCTCTCCGAGTCCTCCTCTTGCTGCGGGAGGTCCCCGGAGCACAGGGGGCTGTCAGGCTATGGTGCTCTCAGGTACGTTGGGTGCGAGGGTCCAAAGAGCTCTGTTGAATCTTGCCCATACCCTCGCCTAATCACTTTAAGATCTGAACTTAATCAAATATGGATAGGGTGAAAACATGTTGAGTTGATGGACTGAATGTACACCACATGCCCCTTCCACAAAGGAAGCAGAGTTCATTCAAAGGAAAGCCTTTTTCTGCTCAGATCAGTTTTTCGGGACAAGCCATTTTTTTTTTGGTTCCATAAAATAAACAAAGGCGTTAGAGGAGACAAACAATCCATTCGCATTTTTGCGCTTATAATGGTGAAGAAGCGTCTGGAACCTTTCACTAATAATAAACTTAAACATGACTTAAATCTTCCCATTTAACTAATCTTTCCATTCAATGTTTGAGGCATAAGTGACAAATATGGCGCACCCTAAATTCTGTCAGAAGAACGCTTTGAATTCTGCGTGAGCCTGCCTGCCGTTGGTGCAAACGTTTCTCTCCATCGCTTGCTTCCCGCAGGAGGCCATGCGGAAATCTCTGAGCGCTTCAGAGAAATGGCCGCCGAGTTATGCTCATACATAATTGAGGGGGAGAAGCCCTTGTCGAATGAGATGACAATATAATTGGCTGAGACTTTTGCGTCGCATTGAACCACCTCAAGCCGTCCACTGTTATTATTCATTTTAAATAATGATGGCATTACTCAAGGCAAAATTCAGAGTGCGCCAAAGACTGTGATTAACCTTTCTGGGATCCGGTGGGCCTTTAACCGCACAGCTAAATGCTAAACACGGTGGTTCTTGGGTAAGTGCTTTTCTGTTGAGTGCCGATGGGTCTGAAACACATTTTCTTTTGGAATCAGGGGTAGCATACAACAGCTGCAAAATTGCTGGCCAATTCTGAGCGCCGGATCCTTTTGAAGCAGTGCTGAATAGTTTTACACCAGTGCAGAAAGGGATGGCAATGATCTTGATCAACGCAAAGACTTTCGCATCAGTCGGTCGGTGCAGTTGGCAGCAACACATTGCTCAGCATTGATGCATAATTCCCGGCACTTGAGCAAATTTGTGCAAACTTTTTTAAACCATTTTTTTTTATTTGCGTTAAATTTGAATCAACAATTCTTTTTTAGCAAAGCAAAGCTTAATTCCCTCTGTTTAACAAACAAAGGAACGCAGGGGTGTTGCTAGGTCTGGAAAAGATCCGGGGCTATCCTAATGTCGGGAATGGCAGGATTCGGGGCTAGCTAGCATTTTGGTTGTGGCACCTGAACTTCTATCCGGGGCTACAACCAAAAGACCCGGGGCTATAGCTCCCTCAACGCCCCCCTAGCAACGCCTCTGAAGGAACGGTTTATGCAGTTTGCAGCTTAAGGTTTAAAAAGTTTTAGAAATTCCACTCTCTGGAAGGACCTCTATCAAAAACGTCACCACCGCGATTACAATTTGTGCGATCTGACCATCGACGTCTTCATTTGATTTAGGTTTGCATCGCAGAAACAGTAGCTCGTCCCTTGGTCGGGGAGGGATGCAACGGGCCACGGAGTAAGACATCAACATCGGGATCAGCATTAGATTCGATTAACACCAGAAGGGGTCATGTGGCCATCACTGGACATCAAACATCAGTGAAAGAACAGGATAAAGTGCAATGGTCGACGTGAGCAGCAGCGGTCAGGAGCAGTGTTCCACTACTTTCATTTTTACTGTTTACATTCCACTACTTCTTGCAACCATTTTCATTCACCATTGCGGAACTGTTCCTTGTGAAGTGAAAGCACACTTCTACACTTTTCCACCCAATAGAAATTACAGCAAAACTGAAATCTGTTTCAACTCAATTGGATGTCAACCAGCATGGCGGCAACCCTTGAAAAAGGTGTTGCACGCTGCTCCCTTCCTGCCTACTTTGCCCCTCCCCCCGGGGGGGTGGTCACAGTTCCACTACTTTGTTTGGTACACTTCTACCACTGATAAAGTGACAAACGTCAGGATGAGCAGAGGAAACATCAAGGGACACAAATCGCACTAGGTAGCATGCAAACACGGAAGTGTATGAGGACTTTGATGTTAATGCTTCGATACAAGAGAAGGGATAGTGAAGACATAAACCAATTGGGAAGAACGGATAAGATTTAGGATGATCGGGAGTAGAGAATCTGGCCAATAGGGCTGTGCACAATAACCAATGCAACACAGCGCAGAGTGGTCTTCTGTAGCTCTGGCTGGGACTTTTCAGCAGCCTCTTGGTGCTAGGTCCTATAAGGCAGTGGAGAGGGGAAGCTATTGGGAGGAGAGCAAGGGTCAAGATGCAAAACCTAAGGTGTTGATGTGTACAGACCAGAAGAATCCATGTGCTGTGCGATGCTATGTTTTTCAATGAGGGCATTGAGAAGGCAGAAGGAAGCCTCAAGTGAAGGTATCCTGTTCGGTTTGGTACAAATACGGTCTGCCTTGGGAGTGAAGAGGAATGTAAGTGGAGTGGGAGAGGTATGGTGTTAGTGTGTCCCGGGGTACTAAGTGTTGTTCACCAATAGTGTGTCAATAGCCAGTCCTTGTCTTTAGTATAAGGCAGAACGTGGAATGGTGTACAGGTTAGTAAGGGATACAAACAATCAATAAGCCACAAATAGCAAGGCAAAACTTTGCAACGCAAGGCATTAAAAGCCATAAATGGCATAACATAGCAGTTAAAGGCATAGCAAAGCAAACTCTCTCTTTTGTTGTCTCGCTTACATAGATACACTGTTCATTGCAATGAGTATCTGGGAATAGCTGATGTGGGGTGGGGACTGACTCAGGACTCCACTCATTACCCTAAGTGAAGTGCTATAGGTTCTCGGAATGCGAGAGACTGGGAGAAGCGGAGCAGGTGCCGCAGAAGGACCGTTTGCAGACCGGCAGCCATGGAGAGGCTATTGAGGTCGCAGTCAGGGTGAAAGGCAGAGGTTTCACAGCAGGATGACCGTGCAAAGGTCTGAAAAGCAAGGAATGCTTTGATGAGGCACGGACAGCGCTGCATTTCTACGACACAGGTCGGACATGCCAGAAAACACTGGAGATCTGTCCAAGAACATTGGGAGCCCCGGGGCATACAACTGGCATAATTGGGAAGTTACTTTAATCATTGAACAAGTAACAAAGAAAGACTGAATTTACACAAGACTCCATATATGAGATGTCGACATGGGGAAATCCGGAGTAAATGTTGTTGTGAGTAAATGAACTTTAATGAAGCAATTGAGATGCAAGATCTGTACAAATCCCCATACATGAAAAATCACCATGGGGAAGATTGGAACAAATATTGCCACAAGCCAATGAAGGTTAATAATGAGGATAGCAATCCAAACTTGAACAAGTCTCCATATAAGGGATGCCAACATTGGGGAAATTGGAACAAGGACAATCTCACACTACCTTCCCTCCTTGAATCACTTTTAGACTCTATGAACTAATGTAATTTTACGATTGGAAATATGCACTGATATGTATTGTAATATTACGTTTTAATCTGTTTTTATTCATCAGTTTTAAGTGCTTTTATCTGTTTTTCCTCTCTTAATCTTCGTTCCTCAATGTCTTTTTGCATTTTTATTCTTTTTTAATCTGTGATTTTCTTTGAATTGTAATAAATTGAAAAGTTGATTTTCTCAACCATAACAATAAAAAAAAACTTTGTATCCGTCTCTCATTCCTGACCCCTCACAGTATGTTATTTAGGTTCATAGGACATGCCGCAACTATCAGGACCATAAGTATCTTTTTTATTTCCATGACAAAGGTGTGTTACATTGTACTTCTTTTATGTTATATATAGATTCAGTTATGCTGTTAATTCATGTGAAAGAACGCTCTGCCATGTCCTTCCAATTTGGTTTATTAATTGTTAGGTTATTTGTAAGACTTCATGTTTTTTCCATTGAGCAGAAAACTCATATCTTAATTTTGTGTTGCATCCCACTTACAGTGAACCCACGTCGCATGCTCTTGCAATTTAACAGTTGAGTTAGATACCAATAGAACCTGCAAAGTCCACTTCCAACGTGGACCAAAAAAGCCGACTTCTTCTGATGTTTCTTTAGTAGGACAAAATCTCCTGGTTGGAGAGAGTAGCTGGACACAAGTCGTTCTCTGGACAGCGGTGCCTTAACCTGGTTGTGAACACAACTGGAAGAAGATATTTAAGAAATTCACATACCCCAATCATTGTTCGGCTGTGCAATGCAGACCATCATCGACAGCTTTCACAGGTGGAGATAAGGGCAAGTGCATAGGTTGACCTGCAATATCTCATAAGGGCTGAGCCACGTTTTCCTTCTAGGTGTACTTTGCATAGTGAACAATGTAAGGGGGAGGGCATCAGGCCATTTTAGCCCAGACTCTTGACTAAGTTTGGCCAGTTTATTTTCAATCACTCCTTATGTGAGTGGTCGCGCCTAGAAACACTTGTGTACAGGCGCGTTATAAATGCCATCATATCATATCATACATACCTTTACTGCCACTGCTGATTGAGGGTGCTTTAGACAATGTAAATTGTGCTCCATATTCAAAGAGGAAAGACGTGTTTTTACACTATTCACAAAGTGGGATACCTGATCAATATTACTGCTAAAAGGCACTCCAAATTTGGGTACAGCATCTCTGACAAGAATTTTGACAAGCTTTACTGCATCTACCATCCGGCAGGGGAATGCTTCCACCCACCCAGAGAACATATCCAAGATAACAAGAAAGCAAGGAAGCTGGAGATAGCCAATCTCACAGTCTATGAAAGGGCCATAAGGAGGAGGTTGTGCTCCCTGGGTGGCGTGTACAATCTTCCCCATATTATTCTTGCGATAGAATGGTGCAGTGCCTAAAGTGTACTTGAGCCATTTTAGAGAATTCAGGGGCAAACCAGGACTTCAACGGTGACATAGTCATCTCTTTTTTCCCCACATGAACCTGGACAAGGTACATCCTAACAAGGTGTGACAATAATATCTTTGGTGCCACTAATCGATCTTAGTCATCCCGCCACAGAGCGTCATCATGTAGATCACATCCCTTTCTTATCTAGTTATCTTTCTCATTCGAAGGGGGCATTTTCCTACATTAGGGCCAAATCATTCACAGTCTTCTGTGGAGAGGGGACATTTATTTATTTACATTCTTATATAGCACTGCTCGCACGTAGGCCTCAGGGCGCACATAGAACAGAGACAAAACAGACAGCACAGGTAAAGGGAAGAGCCTGGAGGGGAGCGAGACAGGCAAAGTTAGCAGGTTACTTAACCTGGTTTAAGATTGACCAAATGAGTCTTGGCCAGTTTTAAAAAAAATCTTTGAGAGAGTCTACTGATCTGAGTGCTAGAGGAAGCTTATTCCAGGCAGAGGGTACTTGGACATCAAAGATGGTTCCGCCAAATTTAGTGAGCTTGACCCTGGGTTGCACCAACTGCGCCTGGTCTTGAGACCGGAGGATGTGACAGTGACAGGTGTCCTTAAGGCAGTCCATAAGGTATTGAGGAACATCGTGGTTCTGGCATTTGTGAGTCAGGGTGAGTCATTTATGTGTCACACAGTGTTTAACGGGGAGCCAATGAAGCCCTCTCCTTGTCTCGGAGACCTGATCTCTCCAGGATAGACCATGGATCGCCCAGACAGCTCCATTTCGGGTGGTCTGCAGCAACTTAATGTTAGCTTGTGATGTACCCAACAGTAGACAGGCGGGAGCTGTTACTGAAATATATGTACGGACAGATGTAATTTTGTAGTTTAGTAATGTAGACAGGTTGCTCGAATGTGGGCAAAATGCGGCTTCATGGTAAGCCCCACGTCAAGAATAACACAGGATTTGAACACTACTGGCAACTGTAATTGTACTAATCATGATGGTAAAGGACTTGTAGTCAGTGTGCAGTTTTTTGAGTTGTTGAGCAGAGGCCATGATCAGGAGCTCTGTTTTTCCTGTATTGAGGGCAAGTGAGTTGGTTGTCATCCATATATGGATTGACTTGTGGATTGCGTTGATGGCAAGAGCATCCTGGGCATAAATGCCTGACAGCTCCAGGATGACCTGAGTGTCATTGGCATAGTTGGTGTACCGGACACCTGGGTCATCCAGGAGAGAAAGAAGGGGTTTGACATAGATATTAAACAAAGCGGGGGAGATGCAAGACTAGTTTTAACAGGGATAATGTACTCATATTCTGACCCAGACAGAGCAGCTGATTAGCTGTTCTGTCTGCAAAATTGTTGTCGCAACTGATTTCATCATCTAGAGACTGATGAGTAGCACAGTTGATAATGGATATTTTTTCAGGTAACATGATGGCATCTATAAGAGCTTTCACATATTTGTTACTTTTGATAGGGAACCCTGTCAAAGTCAGGAGTCCTCTCTGCTTCCCGAGTTGACCAAAGTTGCGGGCTACCCCAAAGTTGTATCGGGAATTAGCATTGGTGTTAACAAACTATTTGGTGGCTAAACTGCACACCAAAGTCATGCCACCAGCTGTACAAACTGTGCAGAAGTAACCTAAGGTAGCTTCCCACTTTCCACCACCCCCCCAGGCTCACTCACGGCAGACCCCGCAACCAATTTCCCAAACCATGTCTGTCTCAGGAAGGGGTTCATCAGTTAAATCAGCTTGAGGTATCAATGAGAAATCAGTATTAGCTGCACACTTCTGGAGTTCAGTATCATGAATTTCCCCCTCCTGGGGAGTGGGGAGCTAAGATGCTGGATTCAGTACTGAGCAACTAGTTAAAGTAACATTAGAGTCATTCAATAGAAGAATTTAATATCTGCTAGCCCTTGATACAGGCATGCATTTGTTTTTGATTTTCAGCAGTAATGAGACAACTGGGTGTTTTACTGCATGCTCCAATATTTTCTCACTTTTGCACTGCTAAAGCGGCTGCCGCAATAAGTCTTAAGTAAGGTGGCATCCCAGCAGCAGCAGGGTCTTGTTCTTTGCCACATTAAGCCTCAGGTTTTTGATGACTGCCATGTCTCTAGGTAAGGACTGCTACGATAAATTCATTTCTCTCATGGCAGTACAGGGTAAACCCTTTCTTGTATTCAAGGAGTCCTAATGCAGGTGCAGTGGCTAAACTACTTTATCTCTAGAAGGCTTCTTCAACAGCCTCTGGAACCACTGTAGGGGCTTTGTGGTGTTGGCTCAGGTGTATTGTTGTAGGCATTTAACGATGTCACCATTATCCTAAGTTCCATTGTTAGCAATACCTGACCATTCCTAAAATAATTCTTATCTCTGTAATAGTTTGGGGTTTTGGAATCTTGTACACTGCTTCTTTTCAGGAACACAGAACTTTAGTAAGGTTATGCCGCAAACGATACACTCTTTGTCTACATAATTGTTATTTTTGCTCAGAAGCCTTATGTCCTTTCTCTGTAAGGGCTGTCAGCCAGCAAGGCCTGCATGTCCTGCTTACATGCTTGTTAAGAAGATGATGTAATATGCTGGACCAACACTGATTCTCCATGAAATTCTATATTATTTAGATCTTTTTTCGGTTGTTGAGAGAACAGGGTAGGGGACTCTTATATCCCTGGGGCAGCCTCGTCCAGGTATGATACTGGCTATCCTTATGTATGAGGATAGAGAAAAATGCTTACCACAAATCTACTACAGTGAAATGGGTAGCCTCAGCAGGGGTACATGACAATATTGTTGCTGGGTTTGCCATGACTGGGAATGAAGGAACTACTGAAGCATTTAGAGCTCTCAGGTCTTGGACAGAGATTAATGGTCTTCCCAGGCGTTTATGACTGGCAATATCAGAGTATTGCAAAGACTTGTGTTTAGAACAATTATACCCTGGCTCAGGAGTGATTCAATTAACATAAGTGATTCCTTGCTCTGCCTCATGCTATTTAGTGTATTGAGGGATGCACAGCAGATTCTTAAAAGGTTCTACCTTTCAACTAACAGGTTCTGCAATGTGACTATGTCCCACCTCATTATCGTGGGTTGACCTCAAAGAAACAGGTATGGAATTGATTATTACTTTCAAATCATCTGACCATTCGTACTCACTTTGCAGTTTTTCTTCTGGATCTACCTAGCGGGTTGTGAGGACTGCTGCTGTGTTTTTATGGGGAACATTTACAAATACTGCATACTGGGTACAGTATATTGTGCACTTACATTTGCACAACAGGTCTCTGGAAAGCATGCATACTTGTGATAGGTCTGGGTGTGATCGTAAGATGTTCTGTAACTGAATGCATGATTGAGGCATTGGATATATCTAATGCTTTCACAGTTTCTGTGCACAGGGATCACATCACAACTCTCTGGCTCAGTCTCCACTAAGATAGTTACAGATATTCCTTCTACACTATATTGTACTTACATGTATCCTGATTTATCGGGATTTGGGGATCCATTGGGACCTCACTCTCTTGCTTTAATCAGAACGGATTGTGGTCACCTTGGGGTGTGTGTAGAGGACCAGGGGACATTGAGTGTTGTTCTGTCCCTGACTTCCCCCTAGAAGGTTTCTGATGTCTGTATGGGTACCTGTTTTTTCAAATGGCCTATCTGCTTACCGTCATTACATGCTAGTGGGTTTTCTGGTTTTCCCCACAGTCCCAGTGGTATCTCTGTTGGTTCTGCAGGCCACACTGTCTCTGTTGGTCATACTGTCCTGAAGCGTGTCCCCATTGTCCCATTTGCCCGGGGGGTGAACATACTCTTGCCCTATTTCATGGTCTTCCCTTCTTTAGGCACAATTATGTGTGATCTGTACCTGTCCCTACACCTGTTCATGTAGCTTCTGCATTCGGATGGTCAATCATTTATTCTGAAAAGTCTCTTTGTTTTGTTTCTGGCATGCTACATGTTGATTCACTAGCTCTGCTAGGGGTTAATTCTGCCATACAATGTACACATTCTTTAACTGTGCTTGCACCTTGGGCAGTAGGCTGGCTACAAACTACAAAGGAGTTTGCAAAAGCATCAAGTTCAGCCTAATCTGATTTAGTGATACCTAAATACTGGGCATGAACCACTTTTAGTCGATGTAAGTGGCCTACAGGTGATTCTCCATTGTTTTGTTTGCAATATTCTGTCTTCGTTCAATCAGTCTTTCGGGAGAAAATGTCGGGGATGGCAATAATACATTTTTCCCTAGCTTGGACAAGGGGATCTCCTGTGCCCGGGTGTTGGTTGTGCCAAATGGCCAGTTCATAAAGTCGATTTCTCACTTTGGGCAACATCCCCATTCTCATGAGCTTTTTCAAATCTGACCAAGAAGGCATGCATGGTATCAAGAGAGACACAGACTAAAAAGTAACAGTTTGAAAACCTTTATTTAATAAAGTTAAGGTGTTGGTGTAATACCTAACTGGCCCTAACTCTAAAGGGATTGTTCCCTAAACTGATGTTTCTAAGAGCCCTCAATGTCTGCAAGTCCAAAACAAAAATCCATCTGTGTCTAAACCTATGCTTACCCTCACTCTTTGACACACATAGTGGTTCCAAAAATAAATATAAACCAAGGCTGGTTTCAGGCGGTTTTCCCACCAGGTGTAGTTCTGCCAATGTCATAAGAATCAGTACAATCAAAAAGGGTTGTACGTGAAACCTTCTCCAAAGTGTTCTTGCAATATTTTCAAACAATGTTCAAGGTCTCTCGTTTCTTGGGATTTCTTTCCCCAAGCTTCAATTCTTCCAAGTTTCAAACAGAATACAACACAGTTCCTCGTAGGCTTCTCAGAGTTCCCTTCCCCAAGCTTAGAACCCTTTGATGCAACACACAAACGTTCAGCTTCCAATAACTGTAGGCCTCTTAGTGTTCCCTTCCCAAAGCTTAGGCCCCTTTTATGAATTAAGTTCTGCTTGTCTTTCAGGGGCATTATCAAAGACTTTCGAGAACGCCAGGCTCTTTGCTCCTCCTTAGCGCGACCACTCTGATAAATAACCCCTCTCCTTTTCTTTTACTTTCATAAGTCCTGTTACTTTTCCGTGTTGGGGTTTCCTGCACCCCTCTTCCCACTTTCCCTGCCTTTCATACTTTCTTCCCACTTTACTGTGCACCTGTGCAAACTCTCACCTGTTTCTTGCTCCTATTCACTTTATTGTGCCTCTTGCACACATCTCACTTTGTTGTGCACACTTGCACCTTTCCTGTTTTGCTTTCGGGTCGCTCAAACCCTTTCCTTGCTTTCGGGTCACTCACAACCTCTCTGTTTTTCTTTCGCTTTATAATTCCCTTCTTTTCTTGTCTCTGCACCTCTAGCCCCTTTCACTTGTAAAGTCAATTTCTCCTTCTAACTCTGTGCCTCTAGCGCATTAAACTTTGTTTCCTTTCTGTCTTCTTTCCTTTTGCAACACTTACAATATGCATTCATTTAAACTTTCTTTACTTTCATGCCGCTTGTAACAACTTTTCCATCCCGCTTCAGCCACCTGCACGCTATCGAGTTTCTTTCTTACTTTTCTCATGAAACTCACCGGTAAGTATGATGCTGGCAAGCAGTCTTCCTCTAGTTGCTTGGGCCGAGGTCAGGGTCTCACCAGCTGCCCGTCTAATATTCTTGGTACAGGCACACGTCCCAAGGGAATGAGTTGTTCCTTAAACACAGCCAGCAACTTGCAGTTGTCAACCTCACTCCGGCTCCTTGGAGACACAGCTCCCTGGCCACACTGTACCTCTTTTGGCATAGCAGGTCAGCACCTCAGCACTCCGTTCTTATTCAGGTTCTCATGGTCTTCCTCACTGCTTTCTTCTGCTGCTTGGCTCGCTTGCTCCCCACTGCATCTCCAGCTCGCTCAGTCACCTATGCAGAAACACACCTTTTATAGTCCTTAGTGGAGTCAAGTGGAGATAGGTGTGCACAGTTGGTAAAAAGTGCCTGACAGTGCCGGACTCTATTAGTGGGACAATTCAAAGGTGCTACATAGTAGGCCTCACTTTCTATCCCTATGTTGTTTCTGTGGGTCTCATCACGAGTTTGGCTGTAACCTTTAAATCCGGTGGTAGCTCTGCACCGACGGATTTAAGGTCCTGCCAAATCAGGGCTTCGGCAGATTTCTCCCCAGCTCTGAGCTGGGGGGAAATCCACCGAAAATTCGTGCTCATACCGCCGGCGGGAAATCCATTCGGGAAATGGGCCATTCCCGAATGGGCTCAATGGGGAATGGGGAATTACAAATCTGCCAAACCCGTGATCCGGCGCTAATAGCGCCAGTGGGTTTGGCAGTAGGGCAGATAGCTCCCCGCGCTATTAGCGCCGGCGTTACCGCCCAACTCGGGATGAGGCCCTATGGGTAATTCTCATTGCACCTGATCACCTCTTCTTCATCTCAGTACTTATTGGAAATGGGGAGGGGGAGCTGGGGTGTGATTGGAAATATCCCATTAAGGCTGAGGGAGAGCGGAATTTTGTCAGTGATATTTGCCATCTTTCTTCATTTGGGTATATAGTATATTTTTTGCATTTTGAGGAAGGAGAGATGAGGTTAGTGTTAAGGGTTGTGAAAGGAATTGGTCTCCCTAGATGTTTTATCTTCCCTTTTCTTGAGGGAAGGTCAAGGGGTAAGATGGGATTTGGGTGACAATATCCCATAGACTGAAAGACTGAAAGAGAGGGTAGGATAGATTGGGGAATGGAACAGGGGAATGCCATGACTTGCCTTGGAACGCTGTCCCTGCAGTCCCGATGGACCCCCAGCCCAGTTGATCCCCGTCTTGGTTGTCCACCCCCAGTCTTGGGATCCAAGAACTATGGCCCTTGCCATGCCACCTGAATAACGGATCCCCAGGGCCTACGTTTGAGAACGCCCTCAGGTTTCTCACCGTTGTAACACTAAATGACTGTACGTAGCTCTTCTATGAACAGTATGGTTCCTCTCTGATATTTGGGAATTCCTTTGACAGTCATTGCTGGTCGCCTGTTGTCCATGGGACATGTATGTTAATGAAGTTGGGCTGTTGCTGCCCTTTCTCATTTCTTGCTGGTATTTTTCTAATGCATGCTTGGAAGATCCTAGGGTCCCTCCCATACACTCTGCCTCCCCTTGTTTCAGACAGGGTGAATGAGGGAAGTGCATCAGGCAACAGGGGTTCCCTTTCAGTACCCAGATTGCTCGGTCTGGGCAACACTGGTGCAGAGGGCTTAGACTGTTGGTCTGGTATTACCACGTGGGCTAGACAGCTCCCTGCACCCCTTGCCCTGTCTGTGGCCCATCCCCTTTTCACTGCAGTGCACACACCGCTGAAAAAGTCTACAATGTCTTCAGTGGTTTCACTATCTTCATCGTTTTGCTTTGTTTCTGCTTTTCCTCCTCAATCTGGGGGCGCGTTGCATCGATTTTTCTGATGAACCCTAGACGCTGAGAAATGTCTTTCCTTGCAACATGTTGTTGACTTCTCTCAGTACCTTAATCTTGCAGTCATTGAACCCATGTTTCGGTTCATCTAGCCAAGTTGCAAATGTCCCCCCCTGGTGTGAGGATTATCTTAATGTTTTGTTCATCTCATCTGAGCACTCACAATTTGTCCAAATTAAATGTTCTCTCTATGGTGAACTGGCTGTTTGTTAAGTAGTGTCAGATAATGCCAAGAGTCTAAGACGTTGCAAGTAGTACTGTTAAAATTGGTGAACATATAACGTGCAGGCAAGCACCTGTCTCAAACACCCCTTGCCCATTTTTCCTGTCCCTAATTTTGTTCTCACATTCCCTGCCTCACTTGCCCCTGTACCATTCACTCTTTGACTCCGTCCCTTTGAGGTCCTGAGATGGGAGCAGAATTTACCAGAGACTCAGCAGAGTGATCCTGAAAGAGCCATGGTGCACTCTGCCGGTAAGCAAGCATCTTTCCCTTTGGAAACAGGTATTGCTAGGTCACCCGATTCCATTCCTTCCGTTTCCGTTTTGTTTTCTCTATTAAGAACAGCAATAGACAATGCAGAACCCTCCTATCAATGCTTGTTCCAACCAGGATCTGGATGCATTCAGATTGAATTCCGACACCTATATCTGAAACCTGCAGCGTTTTGTTACCAGACCAGCCTAACTAAATTGCCATTCCCAGTATTTTGCCAGATCCATTTCAGGGTGAAGTAAATACATAATAGTCAAGACCACTTCTCTAAAACAGGAAAAAAAACAATTAGTAGTATACTGTATCCAACCCAGAATTTCCAACCCTTGTTTAATCGTTCCCTAAACAGGTCTCCCTTTTGCCCAATCATTGTTAATAAAAAATAAAAAAAACAACCTCCCCTGTGCTGTTGCGCATGCACAGCAGCAACTGACCCCTGCATCCTCTTCCTGATGAACCTTTTGAAGTTTTTAATAAGGACTCCTATCTTTTCTTGTTGTGCATGTGACATCGTCGAGAGGCGGCAGCCCAACCGTTCAGTGCCGTACCACGTTGCGCAACAGGACTGCCACGGCACCAATCTCTGAACGTCAAAAATAATAGAATTGTCTTCATTTCAGGTTATGATTAGGCAAACGGTTTATTCTATTTGCATTTGCTTGCAATGCATGCAGGCAGAATGCTAGCTATTAACCCATTCCCAAAGCGGGCGAAGTAAACTCCATACACTTAGCTTACTTCCACTATGTATTGGTGCCTGACCACACTCCTCCACCTAATGTACATTTACACTAGACTTTGGACAGGCCAGCCCTACCTACATACTAACCAACACACACACACTAGCACACCTAAGTTAGCTATTACCCACACCTTGTGAACTACTACTATGGACACTGCCAACCCTTATTTGGATGATCCAGCACTCTGGATACATCACTTTGCTACCAGACCAACTCCCAATCAACCTTGCACTATTACTAATAGAAACCTCAGACTCAATTCTAGAACCACCCCACCAAAACAACGTCCATACCTGAAGCTTTATAATAGCTCATCCCTATCCTGTAACAACATCACTAACAACTACGCCCCAACCTTACCATGCTCTTACCACCCAAGCATCTCAATTAGAAACTCCAGACTAGGAGCACGATTGCGATTCAAAAATCCCCAACCACACGCCCACATGAGCAACAAACTTCGGTGCAGTAACAATACTCTAGCTAATCTGGCCACTGATTTAGACAGCAAGCTAGCCCCCATCACCATACATGGCCCATCTCTATCATCGCAAATAACTCCTGAAAAAGACACATTCATCAAAGCAGCCTTGGTGAATGGTAGGTCCCTATCCGCCCACGCACTGGACATCGCTGACTTCATAACTCATGAAAAGCTTGATCTCCTCACAGTTACGGAAACCTGGCTTAATGCAGCCCCTGGACCATCTCTGGCCCTTGCTATACCAAATGACTATGCTATCATAAGATGCGATAGAAACACCAACCAAGTGACGGGAGGCGGACTTGCCCTCATCTTCAGAAACGCCTACGACATTAGAGTCATTCAGGACGCTCAAATTCCCTCTGCCGAATCCCTGTCCATCAAACTGCCACTATCACCTAACCACACAGCAACAGTGCACTTTATCTACCGACCACCATGCCCCATTTCCTCATTCATAGGGATATTGTAACCCTTGTATCCACTGACACTAAACCTAATTAACAAACTATCCTACTAGGGGACTTCAACCTTGGTTTTAATGACCCCACGAATAGTAATGCCCGTGATCTAGCTAACACCCTATCAGACTTGGGTCATACCCATATTATTCATGAGCCCACACATATCAAAGGAAGAACATTGGACTGGCTCACCAACCTTAACTGCTCGATCGATCTTCTATCCAATGATCCATGTATTTGGTCAGATCATCATAAAATAACCTTCTCCATCAAAGCCAACACACAACACCCTGCTCCTATCATCGCTCCAGCCACCCGTACTAGAAATAAGAAAGACATTACACCAGATAAACTCCTACCGCTATTACTTCCCCTTCTTGACAACGTGGCCACCTCCGACCCCACAGTCTTAGTAGACATTTACAATCAGGCATTACTGAAAGCCTTGAATGCCATCGCCCCCCTAAAATTGTGGAAACCTAAACCACAACGTCACCTGAATACATGGTTCACGCCGCATCTTAGAGAACTACGGAAAACTAAGAGAACGACAGAAGCACCTTGGAAAAAGTGCCCTTCAGTAAATAATAAAAATGAACTAACTCTAGCAACTTCTAGCTATAAACAAGCTATTATACTTGCCAAAAAAGACACCTATAACAAAAGGATTGAACAAGCGGAATCTAACACAAAAGAACTTTTTAAGATTCTAAAAGAATTAGAATCCCCGATTGCCCCTATTGATAAATGTGTGACAGATGCACTATGGTGCAGCAACATCCAGAAGGCATTTCTAGATAAAACAGCCCGTTTACAATCTAAAATCAATGTGACAAAAGACATGTTACTCGCTGACCCTGATCACAAACAACTTCCTAACAAGTCACCTACCTTTGAGCCAACCTGTAAACCATTTAGTTTCTCACCCCTCTCAATTTGGGAAGTAAAAAACATCATTAGGAAACTTAAACCATCGAATTGCCAAGGCGACGCTTGTCCTGCTCCGATTATCAAAGCAGCAGCTCATGAACTGGCACCATTCATTACTAACCTTATCAACGCCTCCTTCAAAACGGGAGTAGTGCCTGATAACTTAAAAGACACCTGGGTCATCCCACTAATCAAAAAACCCACTCTTGACCTAGCCAACCCGTCTAACTATAGGCCGATAACAACTGTAGCCTTCTTACTAAAGATACTAGATAGAGCAGCCTACCTGCAAATACAGGCTTATCTAGAAACAAACAATCTTCTGGGACTAAGGCAATCCAGCTCTGACCTAGACATGGCACGGAAACTGCCCTAATAGATCTCACTACTAGATTCAAATTTTAAAAGGCAATGGCAAACTAGCACTGCTCTTATTGCTTGATCTGTCAGCAGCTTTTGACTTGGTCAACCACCAAACGCTTTGCCACCACCTGTAATCTGCAGCTCACTTTTCTGACGCAGCCACTGCCTGGATCAGCTCCTTCTTGGCTAACAGAACCATGAGGGTATTTTCTCCTACTGACTCGGCTGAACCCTCACCAGTCCCTTGTGGTGTCCCGCAAGGCTCTTGCGTGTCCCCAACGCTCTATAATGTATTTACGAAGCCCCTTTTCGATATCCTTGACTATCTGGGTGTCACGTATACTAATTATTTGGATGACACCCAGATACTCATTCCTATCTCTGGCGACTATGAAACTGATAGCAAAACCCTCAATAAAATATACGCAGTAATACAAGCTTGGATGGCACACCATGGACTTTGTCTCAATGACGAAAAAACTGAGTTGATTATCCTTGGTACTCACGCTAAACTAAAAAAACTAAATACTGCTTTCAAATCGTTCACTATTGATGGTAACCACATCCCTGTGTCTAATAATACTAAAACCCTTGGTATCTACCTCGATGCCACATTATCCTTCACCAAACAAACCAATGCAGTAGCGTCTTCAGCCGCCTACACATGTAAACTTATTACCTACCGCATGTAGGCCGTTTATCTCCACTCCCAACTGCATTACTCTTGCTAGAACGTTAGTCTTGTCGAAAGTAGATTATTGTAATGCCCTCTACTTAGGCACTAGCCGCAAAAATATTCACAAACTACAAGTAACTCAAAATTACGCCATTAGGGCAGCCCTCAACATCCCTAAGAAGTCGCATATCTCTAGGACTAGACGTAATCTGCATTGGCTCCCAATAGAGCACAGAATATCCCTCAAAGTTCTTGCCCTTACCCACAAAGCTAGGGCTAACCTTGCACCATCCTACATCTCTAACCAACTTACCCCACACACATCTACAAGACCACTTAGAACAGCTCAAGTTAACACTATGTCTATACCGAAATTCATATCCCATAACTCGGGAGGAGTTAGTTTCCCTGTACAAGCCTCAAAGCTATGAAACACACTACCTGTTCCAATCAGGTCTGTAACCTCCTTCAACCTATTTAAACGCAACACCAAACGTTGGCTTCATGACCTGTACACATTGACAGCTTAACATCCTAGAGCTTAGATTTACTGCCTACCCACTATACATATTGTAAATAATATTACTATCTGTCTCACCTTCGGCCCACCGCCTTAATTGCAACATGTATGCTTGTACCTGTAATACCAATGTATGTATTTATTTGTAACCGCAACTATTGTAACTGTTGCCTACTGCTTGCTAATGTAACTGTACTCTTATGTAACATGATCAAAAAACGTACGCGCCCGTATGCCCCTGGGCCTGGTTGCGCTTTATAAATAAACCAAATACAAATACGAACCAAATACACTTGGTGCACAGATGGAGAATGGCTGCTGATTTTCTCTTTCTTGGTTTATTGGAATTCAACAGAGACTGGGACAGAGCTTTTAGTAGCGCACTACTAAGGCCAATCTAATTTTAGACACATGATAACTTATTTAAATTTAAAATGTGTAATGAGACCTTTCAGTGGTTGGCTGAACTCTGTCTTCTGTTTGGCTGTTCTAAACATTTAATTTCAATGTGAAACCTCATGTAATGCGCCCAGATACCCTACGGCAGTGGTCTCCAGACGGTTTTGGCGATCTTTATTATTTATTTATTTGTTCATTTATAAAGCGCACCTAACCCTAGTGCGCTTTATAAATGAACAAATAAATAAATAATGGTGCACTTCAGAAATGAACAAATAAATAAATAAATAATGAAATAAACAGTGATAAAAAGAAAAAGGTTGCAGCGGCTTCACGATCGGCAAGTGAAAAGCTGTTGTTTCATGCAGCGTCTGGTGCCAGGGTAGCGGTGGCACAGCACATGCAACAGTGCAGTGTTTCACGTCTTGAAGCAGGTTAGGGGTGGAGATCAGGTAAGGAAACTCCCCAGTAGCTTTACCAACAAGCGGCTTGCTCAGAGACATACTGACAAATTCACTATTCGTAGTAGAGAAAGGCAGACTGAGCAAGTTGTTTTTCGCTGTCTTGTGAACAGCCGTTCAAGTCTCAGAAACCCCTGCATGCTTTGCGTTTTCTGCTGAAGCTATCTTTTATTTTAACATTTATGCAGTCAAAGAGATTTTAAAAGTGTAAAAAGGAAACAGAAAAAAGTCCAATCGGCCGAAGGGGCATCTGAAAGACCAGGCCATAGTGGGAACAGCACTAGTGGAAGACGAATGACATGTGAAAAGAAATAGAGAAACATTGCTAACACGCTGGCATCAAGACGAGAAACTGAAATGTTCACTGCTAATCAACCTAAGGAACAATTACTGGTCATTCCAAAGGCAAGGAATAACTGAGCAGGACTTCTCCCCACAAATATCTCATCACAGTCGAAGGAGCACCCCCAGAAAGACGTTCTAGATGCATCTGACCAGCAAATCAAGGGTGAAGGACTTGGAAAGCTGAGACATGTGATCTCTTAGGAAGATCATTGCCCAGCTGTCATTTGCAAGCTACAAATGGCATCACTCTACAAACCATGAATTGTCCCTGACATTCTAGTTTTACAAATTCCTCTACGAAATGGATGCCGCAGAACCCATCAAACTGTGGATCAAATGCACAAGATGCGTGCTTGGGATTTTATCCTCAGAAGTAGTAGTTAGACACCCACTCGCTTACAGCCAACGTTTGTAATCACCTTCCTGCCTACAAACAATTCTGGGATTTGTTCCTCACTCCACGGTCACTATCAAGAAATGTTTGTCATGCAAGGCGGCCACATGGATTCTCTTCTCTCCTTGTAGTAGTCGGTGGTAGCCACAAATAGATGGACACTCTTATTTCAGTTTTCTGACACCCGCTCAAATACAACCCCATTTTAAAATTGGAACTTTACTTCCACGAAATTATATTTTAATTGTCTACTTAACCATCAGATAAGGCCTATTTTAAACCTGTGCCACTCTTTCAGCTAAAGCCTATTCTTGTGGTAGACCTCCCTCAATGCCTATCCCTCAACTGCTCTAGCAAACTCCTGCCTCTGCCTACAAGACTGATCCCAAAATCAAACCACCCTTGTCCTATTTATGGCATTGCAACACGATCTGACTCAAAATGCTGCGTCCGAACCTTGGCTCAGGTACGCTAGAGTCTTCGGAAACACCCACTATCCAGGCGATTGCAAATTTTGACCAATTAAGTTTGTTCATGCTTAGTAAAGGGCAATTAGTCAACAGACACACCACTGTAAATGAAGTCAATTGATCAGAGGAATAAGACCACGGTGGTGTCCTCCAGAAATATTCATGATAGGTGCCAAATTATTATGTGGTCCGAAAGCATAGCGGGAACGGGGACATACCTCATAGAAACCGTCGTACCATTGCACTTCTGAAACAATGACTGTGGTAATTACCCTTCACAGGATCTGAGGGCATCATGGGTAAACCACTGGATCCCCTGCCTCCTGCATGATCATGCACAGAGATCAAAATAAATCCGCTTAAGATGCAGAGAGCCAGGGACACAGCAGACAGGTCTGTCTGCATGCAAGTGTACTGGTTCAGGCCACATGGGCTAAAGGGCCATGGCGCTGCATCAGGGGAGGTAAGCTTCGTGTCTTCTTGCCTGGTCAAATTCATCCCCTTGATAGGAATGAAGGTGAAAGGCATGCTGGGAGAAGCTGGATTAGAGAGGGACAGGCCAGACTCTGCAACAAGCCCGCTATGTGTGTTTCTGTTAGGGAGAATTCTACAAAATGGCTAATTTCCCTTACCTACTGAGTCCCTCAGCAGCTTTGCTGGATTTCTAGGATAGTGTGAGCCTTTTTTCCCACTCTTACATGTGTTTTGCTGTGTGTTTTACATTTTTGTGTTCATAGACTGTGAAGCCTCACCTACTCCATAGGCATCATCTGTTTACTGTGTGTTGCACAGCACCTTCAGTGCAGTGACACAGGGTTGTCTTTTTAGACTTCCAACTTTAAACTCCATTTTCTGGGACTGACTACTGTTTACCAGAACATATAAAGTTGCCATTGACTTTATTAGTCGTTTTAAATTCACAGACCCAGTACAAAATAGCTTCCATAGCGTACTGGAAAGGGTTAATATTTATCCCTTTTTGTCTGTTTCTCATGGAACATTATTTAGTTCCCCTTTCTTTAAGATTTGGCTGGTGGCAGTGGTATCTACCATATTTTTCCTACCGCGGTCTATGAATATAGCCTTGGTATTGTTTCAGGCTAAGTTAGTAGCATCAAACTTTAATCCGCTGGACCCCATTTACTTTTATTTGGTTCCGGCTGGGTTTATTCGCCATTTCTTTTTGTAAAGGTATTTCTCGTGTTTTACTCTGCGCGCCAAACCAGGTTTGGTTCCTTTCTTCGCCGTCCTTTGGCGGGCTTCTGCACAGAAGTGTCAAAAGACGCACAAAAAAGATCAATTACCCCTCTTTTTGTCCACCTTGGAATTAGATCAGGGACAAGGAAAAAAGAATGTCGATAGATTATCTATTTCATCTATTTAAAATTCACATCGAACAAAACAATTCTTCCAAAGAGTAAACAAAATTAAAACACATTTTTAATCAATACATTTTGCACACATGGATATAAGGTGGGTGCTTTCCACAAGGCACCTCACGCATTTAAAAAGAATTCATAATTAGAAAAACAAGTACTAAAAAGTCCAGCAAAAAACACATTTTCTACTAATGGTGTCTAAGGTTAGTATAGTGACAGTTGTAACATATCACCTTAACAAACTGTATTTAAAATATTGATTGTTAATTGTTTTGCCATTAGGGGGAACATACTATGAATGTCCAGCATAGGAAGTGCTAGTGCTGTAAAAAAGACACATTGATTTGCATGTCTGCGGGATGTCTACATATGTTTCGGCACACAGATTACATCAACACCATCCCTGGTGTTCTGCTGTTTTAGTTGTGGCCCTCTTCAAGACATTATATTCTTTTTCGGGTTGACAACAAAGTTCATACAAACAGGTCCCCTGTTTTTTCACAGTGTTTCAAGTGCTGCGGAGAATGAGAGTGTAAAATGTGTGTTAGTGCCTGGTCTGGACAAAGACACGGTTAAAAACTCTTTTGGTAAAGATTCATGTGTTTAGGGCACTTTTGTTACACTTCTTTTCCCTTATTCACTGACCTTTGTATTCACTATTCACAGACCAGGCACTAACACAAATTTTACACTCTCATTCTCCGCAGCACTTGAAACACTGTGAAAAAACAGGGGACCTGTTTGTTTGAACTTTGTTGTCAACCCAAAAAAGAATATACTGTCCTGAAGAGGGCCACAACTAAAACAGCAGAACACCAGGGATGGTGTTGATGTAATCTGTGTGCCGAAAAGTATGTAGACATCCCGCAGACATGCAAATCAATGTGTCTTTTTTACAGCACTAGCACTTCCTATGCTGGACATTCATAGTATGTTCCCCCTAATGGCAAAACAATTAACAATCAATATTTTGAATACAGTTTGTTAAGTTGATCTGTTACAACTGTCACTATACTAACCTTAGACACCATTAGTAGAAAATGTGTTTTTTGCTGGACTTTTTAGTACTTGCTTTTCTAATTATGAATTCTTTTGAAATGCGTTAGGTGCCTTGTGGAAAGCACCCACCTTATATCCATGTGTGCAAAATTTAATGATTAAAAATGTGTTTTCACTTTGTTTACTCTTTGGAAGAAATGTTTTGTTCAATGTGAATTTTAGATAGATGAAATAGATAATCTATCAACATTCTTTTTTCCTTGTCCCTGATCTAATTCCAAAATGGACAAAAAGAGGGGTAATTGAGCTTTTTTGTGCCTCTTTTGACACTTTACAATTAGTCCCTACCCGAGCTCAATCCCCCTTCAACAAAAAATTGGGACTCACCCTCCTTTACGTCTTTTGCACAGAAGACCTCTTTAGGCGCCTGAGAGTCTAGGTAGACAGGATGTGAGGGAGGAGTTTTGGGCCCCCTGCACAGGGTCTCCTCGGAGACCCAAGTCACACTCTTGTTTGATTGGCTAGGTGACTGTCCTGCAAGGACAGCCACCCTGCTGTGTGATTGACAGCCAGGCTGTGTGAATGGGGGAAAACTGTATAAAAAGCAGGTCTCTGGGACTTGGAAGGCAGAGTCGCCACTGGATAGAGAGAACTGAAAAGAAGCTGAAGGAAGAGGACTGCTGCAACTACTGAACCTCCCGGTGAAGCCCTGCTGTGGATCCGAATCTCCTACACTTCGACAACAGAGAAGATCTGCAAGGAATCTTCTTCCCTTGAGCTGGTGGGACCAACCAGTTCGCCAAACACCAAGCAAGACCTCTCTTCCTTGGTTGAATTTGCTGTGCATCGCTGCAGTGAACCGGATAGCCAGGAGGACCGGACCCTGTTTGGGTCTTAAGTAGAGCACCTTTTATTAGTTGCTTTGCTCTGCTGCTGGTTTCTTCCCTGGGCAGTGCAGGACCCTCCAGTCTTCCTTCTTCATGTCAGTCTGACAGTCACTTCAGGAACCGTGAGCCTGCAGGATCTGCCAGGAACTTCTGCCTCAGCTACAGCATTCTTCTTCTTCTAAGGTACTGTTCAAACCTGGTTGTTCGTTCTGTCCGACCGCGGTGAAAGTGTTTCAAATCTTTTGCCAATCCGAGGGCTTGTCCTTCTCTACTCCTTTTAGTAACTTTTCTTCTGACCAACTTCGTTTCGAACTCTTGGCAGAGATTTAACCACGAAGTACTCTGAACTGTGTGTTCCTCTGCAAAGACCCCTAACCATTAACATTGGCCCAAGCCTATTGATTTGTATCCTCATTGTAGTAAGCCTTTCTAGATTGCCCTGCCTACTTACTTTTTGGTGCTGCTTGATTTTGTATAACCTTGTCTTTCCCTCCTTTTTTAAATTGCTGCAGTGCCATTTTGCTCACACTTCATTTTGAGCTTAACTTGTCCAGAATTCATTGGGTATTGTGTAGTGTATTAAGACTGTGATTTTCTGCTGCTTTACTTAGTGAACTGTTTTACAAATGATTGTGTAAATAAATGTATATTCTTTTACTCAGAAACATTGAGTCAGTGTTTGTTTGAACCATAGCAATTTTACTGTGGTGGGTTGCAGTGAGCACACAATTAACTTGACACCTAATGATGGTCACTCTCACAGCGCTGCCGCTGATCTTGCCACTCTGATCTGCTGTGCGCACACTATGTCTGTTTTTCCATCGGTGCACAGGGTCACCTTTGGTTGTCCAAGTGTCAGGGCGCCTCCGTGCATTCCATTCTGGAATGTTCTGGCCAGCATGCCTGCAGTTATCCGCCCTATGGCGTATGGAGCTGTTGACTGTCATGCAAGGGTTCGGCACATCTTCACTCTCCACAATGCCATCTCTGCTTAACCATGCTCTGGCTTCACAGAGGTCCACAGCCGCCCATCTCGCCTTACATATCCTTCACCAAAGAAGCAACAAACAATAATTATAATCGATAATCAATAATCTTGCAGTAACGGTACCTTTTAGTAGATTACCTACATAATTTTAGCTTTCAAGACTTCCTGGGTCACTCCCCTAGAAAGTAATGATCCACCAGATGCTTCGTTTATAGCGAAGGGGCGCTGGAAAGCGACAGGTTTGCATTTTATGGTGTGGACAATGGCTTTTTGTGAAGAAGAGGGCAATACTATTTTTAACATGTCTTTACTATGCATTTTAATAGTGACTTGGGGGGATGCTGTGATTTTAGTATACAATTACACATTGGTGTGAAATGCTGCTGTTTGGATTGCATTCTCCTGCTGTGAATTTCAGTGAAAAAGACCTTTTACAGTTTCATAACTTGAATGAATTCCATCTAACTATCATTCTTCAACTCACACATCCCAAAAAAGCAGTTAACTCTTTAGACACCATCATCAGAATAACAGACAGAAAACAACCTCAAAATATTCCAAACTAAGTCACCTCCCTGGGTACCTATCGAGTGAAAGCTCAATCCCAAAACACAGGCCTTATCCCGAGTTGGGCGGTAGCCCTTAAATGTGCCAGTAATGCTATTACCGCTGTATTTAAGGGTCAGTCCAATCTCGAGTTTGGTGGAAAGTTAGAGTTTTACCTCCAGCTTTTTACTGGAGGTAAACATCCAGCTTTACGCCTGTTTTGGCCTTTTTTTGGCGCTATTACCAGCAATAACAGCCAGAATCCCTGTAGAGTCCACAAGACTCTTAAGAAAATGGAGAACTACAGCCTTACCACTACTCGTGATCCTGCGCTAATTGCGCCGGACTGAGTACTGATAATACTATTTGCATTGCCGGTATCCCGGCGGTATTACTGCCGGGATAACGCCATGGTCATGATAGAGCCCACAGCATGCTACCGTATTTAGTCAAGCAATTCATGACAGTCGGATATGCTCTGAAAGAAAGCTGATATGAACCAACACACTAAGTTCCTTCAGAGGGAGTTCATGGCTACAGCAATGAACTGCTGGAATGCAAACAGAGTGCAATTACTTCATCCCCTTGGTTGTTATTTACTATCCACAACTGGAAGACCTGCGCAAGATTGCAGAGAACATTGAGCCAATCCTCCAACAAGATGATAGATTGAGAGGCGTCTTCCCAGAACCCCCCTTACTCGCATTCAGGCAATTGATCAATCTGAAGCGAAATAATGGCACAAGTGGACTTACAAACCGAACAGCAGCACAAAGGGATGCAATGAAAAAAGAAAATGATCCACAACCTTTCCACACAGACGAGCAATAGACAACACGAATGCAACACAAAGCAAACAAGTCTTTAAAATACAGGGTTCCTTCACCTGCACATGCCCAATGTTGTGCATTGATTGTATGTACAGAACACCCACCTGGGAATTTCTATGTTGGCAAAACTGGGCAGACACTCGGGCAACAAGCGAATGGTCAGTACAGCCTTACCTACAGGAATAAAGACCTCCTTGTTGGGGAACATTTTTCTATCCCAGGGCATGAGGGGTGGCTATCCTCAAAACCCAGGGAGACCAAAGACAGTTTTTATGTAGGATGATCCAAGTCTTTGGCACACTGCAGACTTGATTAAATAAGCACATTAACAAACAAAGTCCTATTTTCCTGACGTCCCCCGGCTTGAGGCACGTCACTGTATTAGCTTGAAAAAGAGAACTGTGCCTCCTTCCCTTGTTCCCATGGAACTGCTTTTCCCTACTCTCCAACTTCACCTCGAACATTGCTTTCTTGTGTTCAGTGAGAGCTCACCCATTACTATGCAAGCGATTAACACCTGACCAGCACCCTGCGGTGAGTAGCTTGTCTGAAGGACAGCAGCGCCTCACACCCATGTGTAACTGCATACTAATATCACAGGCTTCCTTGCACACACTGAACATGCTATTACAATGAATGGATAAAAAAGAGATATCGGTTTCCCCCCTATTTTTCACCAAAGTCCAATTTCTCTTTTACACGACATGACAGGCAAAGCAGCCGCTTGCGTGTCTGTGTTCACTTGCAGTCAGCATGCCTTTTTCCCTGTGTATATAACGTGCACTTCAGTGGCTCTCTGCTGCAGCTAATGATGTCTGCAGGGGAGCTGCGTTTTACCTCCTTCTGTAAATGTAAACTAGACCAGCGGCTTCCCTCCACGCGCTGCAAAATCCACTTGAGGCGGATGGATCAAAAAGAGGCGGGACCGTTTTTTCACCAAATGAGCCTTCGCCTTCTACGCACCACAAAATACGTGTGTCACCTGTGCTCACTGGTACCTCAGACTCTTCTTCCCGACACATGAAGGTTCTTTTTCAGATGTATAATTACTGCCCGTGGGAGAGGCTCCGGTGGTCTTGAAAGATAGAAGAAAACAAGATGGAGTTCTCCTGATAAAGGTATCAGTGCTGCAGATAGACAGCAACCTGTACTGTCGTGCTGGATAAGGTGGCGTTCCTACCTCTCCTAATCGTTTGATTGACGCAGAGAATCGATTGGAGGGCTGCTGCAAGCATGTCCACATAGAGTCTATCATGTCACACCGCAAGCTTCATGCGGCATTACGGACTGCGATTCATCTTGTGTGCTGTGGGCCACGTGAGACTAAATCACTCTATGGAAAAACAGGTAGTCATCGTGCACCCATGGACACTCCTTGCAGTTCAAGCATGGCCTTAAGGATCAGGGCACTCCCATTCACAGCGGCTTTGCATGTCATTTCTGTGCACCAGTGTGTCTAATCAACGAAGAGTTAGCATTGCCAAAGACTTCCCCAGATAAGATCAAATGTAAGGGCGACGACATGACCTGCCCGAGGACAGAGGATCTAATCTGTGCCCCTGTTCACGCACAAAAAGAAGCAGATGCATTTAGCACCAATTATAGAGCATATGTAATATGGAATCGAGCAAAAAGGGTTTGCTCCAATCGGTGTTCTCTAAAATTGTTTTCCCTAGGCCATACAGGAATCCGACTGTCGTTATACTATGTTGCTGGGTAGGACATAAATAAATGCAGTAAACATGTTTCTTTTCACGTTACACAGCAAACAAGGTACACAAAACAGTGGAATTCGTATTTGCCCCAGTAGTGCAAATGGGTTTAGATAATATAGACTGGGACAAAACCTGTTAGCTTCGTTGCGTATCATCTGAGCAGCAAAATTGGTGGCAATTGTATTTGATCATTTTTAGCACCAGTGGGCAGTGGGATAGTCTGGCCCCCACAGCCTGCTGGGAAGGAGTTTCCTTTGCAGGGGAATAGTGGAGAGGGAACATGAGAGCAGACTCGTAGCCAGATGATGTGAGTGTAGGAAGGGAGAGAGTCCAAACAATAAGGACGCGTTTCCCTTTAATCTTGAGTCAATTCTCAGGGATATCTGACATCTCTTGAGTGCAGTGTTCAGCTCTGAGCTTGTTTTTACATTTTCCCCAACAGGAGAGACGTTTTGATATTTAGATAGAACGCTGTGTCCGTGATGGGGTACAGTTGCAGCTTCTCTTTCTCCAGAAAGCTTTAACCTTAGGACACACCTGGGGCATGTGACTGCGATCCTCATCTGTGTGATTTTACCGCTTGAGCAGGTACTGGTATCCAGCAGTCCCAGTTCGTTTTTGAATTCCTATATACAAAGTGTCACATAGCAGACACCTGTGACCACAATGGATGCCAATGCCAAGTACAGTCCCCCTATACTTTTTTTGGGGCCTCTGTACAGGGATGGGACCACATACATGTAAACCTGGGATCTTCCCAAAGAAATTAATCGGGATGGTCTGCTCCCAAATGAAATCCATAAACAAAATAGTCTTCTCCCCAAATGTTTCTCCCATCGAATGTGGGTAGCTAGGCCTTAAGCTCTCTTAAGCAATTGCCCCACTCGCTCAAGTTCAAAGGGGGGTTTCTTCACCTCATCCTTGGGTGATGCAGGTTTAAGGGATCCCAAACACGTGTCCCAAACACGTGTCCTAAACACATATCCCAATTACGTGTCCCAAACACGTATCTCAAACACATATCCCAAACAAGTGTCCAAAACACGTGTCCCAAACATATATACCAAACAAATGTCCCAAACACCTATCCCAAACACGTATCAAAAACACGTATCTCAAACACGTGTCCCAAAAACGTATACCAAACACGTATCCCAAACACGTATTCCAAACAAGTGTCCCAAACACGTGTCCCAAAAAAGTATCCCAAACACGTGTCCCAAACGCTCTCATTGGCAGACGCTACTTGAGGGTTTCTGGCAAGTTCGAAGCCCAAAGGGCGCGTCTGGAACTCGCAACGTTGTGCTCTTAGCAGCACACTTCCTCCTGAAGGGCCTTGCTTTTGTAACTTCTTTTTAACTCTGGTGCAACCACTGGTGGGACAGTTTTAGGATTGAAATACAGAATCTGAAGCACTGCCAGATACATCCAATGTCCATTTTAAGTCGGGAAATAACTTGTTTGATGTTCCAAAAGTAGTTTCAACAATGTGTGATTAACGGTAATATTTATCCTTAAAAGGAAGAAAACACAGCGTCACTGGCGCTAGAGGTCTGTTTGGAACTGGCTGCAGGCTCTCTCATCAAGGGATATGGGCAGGTGGATCGTTTTCTATTGTTTAGCGGCTCTAGTGGAGTGATTAAGGTTTGCCCCCCTTTATTGACCCACAGTGAGGCAATGTGACTGCCCCCTAAGGGCCAGAAACCAGGGCAAAGTAACCAGGAGACCTTCCCCATACCACCCCCAGGGGCCAACATCCACTGGCTTGGGCTTACGCCTGGCCCCCTATGTCGCTGCCCTCATGATTTTCAGAACAGGTTTTTGCCACAAAGGGTATAGCAGTTCTTGTTGTGAATAAACCATTCGCAGATTTAAATTTTTTCTGTGCACCGAAACAGCATTCTTTTTCTAAATATCCTTAATCAGGTGTCCTCCTATTTCCAGTTCTTTATCTCTACCCTTCTCCTCCTGCAAGTCTTCTGTTATAACGCAGGTAGGTTGTTGCACAATGACGGCTGAGGAGGCAAGAGGCTTCATTTCAATAAAGCTTTATTTTCCTAGTCATCAGGTTTCAGTCTTTCTTGCATAAGCGTTTACAGTGCAGATAGGACAGAAGACACTAAGGCCTCATTACACGGACGGCGGTAAGGGTTTACCGGTACCGGTAAGGGCACCGGTACCGGTAAACCCTTACCGCCTTACTACGAAGTCCCTTTGCGGGTTGGTACTTTAACGCCTGCTGTTTACCAGGTGTTAAAAACCAGCCCGTAAAGGGACCAGGGTGCTAATTACGGTACCACAATTTGCGGCACCGTAATAAGCGCCTTCCCCATTCCCATAGAACCCTCTGGGGAAAAAATGGGGAAGCGCAATGGGGGAAGGGGGAATTACCGCCCTGCCAACCTTGGAATAGGGCGGTAAATCCCCTTTCCTCCAAGGTGGTGCCGGTACTTTACCGGCATGGACCAAGGTGCTAATAGCACCTTGGTCCTCCGACTACCGTGTAATGAGGCCCTAAGGGCCTGATTCACAGAACTGTTTTATAATGACGCAATCCCAGAGGAAAAAGTTCTGTGAATCTGACCCTAAAGCGGCCAACACATTCACTCTGAGCTCAATCTCTGTCAAATGCATGGAAAAATCATTCAACGCACACACTCAGCATGCTCTGGCCTCTCCTGCATCACCAACCATAAGCATTCCAGCTTCACGCAGGATGGCCAGCAGGATAATCAGACCTGGACACCACATAGCAGGGTCTCTCACTCCAGGGTCAAGCCCCACACATACCCTCAGGCATACACCTAGTCACAGCAGAAATCAATCACACGTTCAGTCCCAACACACCTTTTTCCCTAACCCACCAACAAATAAGCAAACTTTGTTCTGCCCTATCCATCACAAAACCTAGCAGGAACACACATGACATCGTAAATTGCTATGGTATGAGACAAGGAAGACACAGGTCTGAAACCTGTGACCATAAGTTGCAAACAAGCAAAAACACAAAATGGACGCATTTGAAGCATACAGGAAATCGACCTCTCTTTAAGATAGAGTTGACTTTATTTTGAAATGTGAAACACAATGCATAGTCTAACAAACCTAAAGCAAAATACAGTCAACATCAGTGTTGAGTCAAGCACAGTGTACTAAAATAAATAGGATTAAATCATCATAGAGTTAAAATTCTAGAGTGTAATGCAAGGACTTAACACGTGTTAGGCCGAATTATATGCAGTACCCTTTGGGAACACCACACACAATTAGGACTACATGTGACAGTACAAATTCACCTTTGGTACAAGCCTGTACTACTCAATAAAGTGGTAGCAATGGCTGAGCAGCCAGACTTATCTCAAGAGTAAGTGAGCAGTATCAATAGTTACACAATGGCCAGCAATTATTATGATTCAAACAACACTGACTCAAGGTTTCTGAGTAAAAGAATATACATTTATTTACACATCAGTTGTAAAACATTTCACTAAATTAAAGCAGTTGAAAAATCACGTTACTAATCCACTACGCCGCACCCAATAGATTCTGGACAAGTTAGGCTCAAAATGAAGTGTGACCAAAATGGCACTCCAGTAATTAAAAAAGGGAGGGAAAGACAAAGTTAGATAGAAATTGAGCAACAGCAACAAGTAAGTAAGCAGGACAATCTAAAAAAGGAACTACAGTGAGGAAATCAATTAAATAGGCCTGGGCCCATGTTAATGGGTCGAAGTCTGTTGCTCAAGATCACACGGTTCAGGGTAGTTCGCGGTTAAGTCATTGCCAAGAGTTCAGAACAAAGTTGGTCGGACAAAAAGTTACTTTAAAGAATGTAGGACAAGGCCTCGGATTGGCAAAAGGTTTCACACACTTTCACAGCGGCTGGACGAAACTAACAACCGGGTTTGAACAGTACCTTAAATGGAGAAGAAGGCTGTAGTTGAGGTGGATATTACTGGCAGATCCTGCAGGCTCATGGTTCCTGAAGCGACTGTTGGACTGACACGAAGTAGGAAGACTGGAGGGTCCTGCAGTGCCCAGGGAAGAAACCAGCAGCAGAGCAAAGCAACAAATAAAAGATGCGCTCCTTAAAATGCAAGCAGAGTCCGTTCCTCCTGGCTATTCGGTTCACTGTAGCTCTGTACAGCAAATTCCACCAGAGAAGGGCGGTCTGGCAAGCAGTTTGGTAAACTGGTTGTTCCCACCAGCTCAAGGGGAGAAGTTTCCTTGCAGATCTTCCCTGTCGTTGGAGTATGAAGATTCAGACCTGCAGCAGGGCTTCACCAGGAGTTTCAGTCATGGTAGGGGTCCTCTTCTGTCAGCTCGTCTTTGGTTCTCTTATTCCAGAGGTGACTCTGCCTTTCCAGCCCCAGAGACCTGCTTTTCATGCTGTTTTCCCCCATTCACACAGCCTGGCTGTCAATCACACAGCAGGGTGGCTGTCCCGCCGGGACAGTCACCACAACCAATCAGATCAGAGTGTGACATGGGTCTCCGAGAAGACCCTGTGCAGGGAGTCCTACACCCCTCCCTCATATCCTGTCCTCCCCAGACATACAGGCGCCTAAGGAGGGCTTCTGTGTAGATGCCCGCAAAAAAGACAGCGAACAAAGGAACCAAACCTGGTTTGGCATGCAGAGTAAAACACGAGAAAGACTTTTACAAAAAGAAATGGCGACTAAACCCAGCCGGAACCATATAAAAACATACATGGTCTAGCAGGTTTAAGTTCGAGGCTACCAAAATAGCCTAAAACAATACCAGGGCTATTAAGATAACCGCGGTAGGAAAAATAGGTTAGTTACCACTGCCACCAGCCAAGTATTAATGAAAAGGGAGTGAAACAATGCTCCAAGAGAAACAGACACAAAGGGATGAGCATTATCCCTTTCCAGAACTCTATTTAAGATAGTTTGCACTGGGTCTGTGAGTTTTAAAAGAGACTAATAATGTCATTGGCAACTTTACATGTTCAGAGAGACAGTAGTCAGTCTCAGAAAATGGAGTCGGAGTTGGGAAGTCAAAAAGACAACCCTGTGTCACTGCTCTGAAGGTGCTGTATAACACATAGTAAAAAGATGATGCCTATGGAGTAGGTGAGGCTCCACAGTCTATGAACACAAGAAAAGGTTAAACACACACAGCAAACACATGTAAGAGTGGGGAAAAAGGCTCACACTCTTACCAGGTGAATCAAATAAATCCTAGAAATCCAGCAAAGCTGCTGAGGCACTCAGTGGGTAAGGGAAATTAGCTATTTTGGAGAATTCTCCCTAACAACATGCCCTTGAATTATAGTAGAACTCACTTGATATAAGGAGCACAGGAATGTAACTAACATACTTGTAACCGTAAATGAGAACATTAAGAGAGGCTTTACCAAGGCGATTCAAATAGCTTAGGAAAGAAAAACCTACCAGTTTTTATACAGTTTTAAACCTACCCAGGTTGCAATAATACAGCGAATTACACAAGGTCGCCCTAACATTGATTTCCAAGAAATTAGTATGCAAATCACAGAGCCACAACATTTACAGCATTCATGCCTTAAGACAACGGTCCAAAGGCATGGTCTCTCGCTCCAGAGTCACTACCCAGTCACACTCTCAGGCATTCAACCAGTCTCAGCATCAATCTCTCACTTTTTCTGTCCCAATGGCCTCATTTTTTTACAAGACATTTGCAAATGATATGATAGGTGACTTATAACGTGCTTAATACACAGAGATTTCTAAGCGCGGACCTGGGAATTGAACCTGTGTTGCACCGTGTCGTCTTGCTTCCAAGGGGAGCACATTGCCCCTGAGTTATCCTCCCAAGATGGTCGTTGGATCTCACCACATTAGCAGGTGGATGAAATGTCATGTTTTTGAGATGTAAATGGCACTTTTTGGCCCTCTCCCATATTTCTTGTTCCCATCTTGACAGTTTTTTCCACGATTTCAAATAGGACTCAATGGGCCTCATTACCCGGTAGGCGGTGAGCCATGGCGCTATTAGCGCCATGGCTCATGCCGGTAAAATACCGGCACCGCCTTGGCGGAAAGGGGATTTACCACCCCATTCCAAGGTTGGAGGGGCGGTAAATCCCCCTTCCGCCATTGCCCTTCCCCATTCCCATTTCTGCCCCATAGGGCTCTATGGGAATGGGGAAGGCGCAATTTTGCGGTGCGGTAATTAGCTCCGAGGTCCCTTAGCGGGTTGGATTTTAACGCCTGCAAAAAGCAGGCGTTAAATCCCCCAACCCGCAAAGGGACCTCGTAGTAAGGCGGTAGGGATTTACCGGTACCGGTATTTTACCGGTACCGGTAAATCCCTACCGCCATCCGTGTAATGAGGCCCAATCTCTTTATAAAATCCCGCCGGATTCTTTCTTAAATCAGGGATTGTTTGTTTTATATTATTTACCTCTTGTCTGGAAAAAGGGACATGCACAAACTGTGCTGTATAATGGGCTTCTATTACCTGTGGTGGATTGCCATCCGCGGCAGCAGTCTCTACTTTTGGCACAAAGTTGGGAGGGACTTCTCTCATGGGCAATATCGAACTGGGCGTTTTCTCATTGGCTCGCTTATTAAGCACTATAGCTAAGTCGAGGGAGAGGGCAGACTTTCCAGTTTCAGATGAAAACGCTCTTTTGTATGTTGTCATTAAATCGGGGGGGGCAACAATACTTTGTTTCAAAACATTCATCTTGTAAATACTCAACCATTACCTTCAATGCCTTTCTCTGCATCTCTACTGTATACTGATCAAACATATCATGCACCTCCATCGGAGAAATGTTAGCATCCGTAATCCATCTAATCGCCTCTCGCGTACATATTTTCATCTCTTCACTAACAGGTTTAGACAGTGGAAAAAATCACTGCTTGACATATGGGATCACCTATAGTTTCCCTCTTTTCACTTCTGCATGCAATTCATCTAGCTCATTTTTTAACTCAAATAGTCTGTCTACGTGCTCTTTTATCTCTGCCGCACTTTCCCTCATACGCGAAAAAGCATTTAAATCCCGCAACTTCTGCGGTGCTAACATTCCGGTCAATTTCTTCCAGCTATCTATAAGATACTCCACCATACATTCCAACAATACTTGTTGTTCACCAAGCTTCCCATAGTCATACATTGCACTCAGCGCGGATCCTTCGTCATTGCCATTAATGTACGTTTCCGCCCATTCTTTCAATTCTTCTTTTCTCTCCCTGCTAACCGTACTACGAGTTACTCTGGTGCTTCCTCTTTGTGCAGGCCCCGCCTACCTAGAACTGCCTCCTTTTGCAGCTGCTAATTCCTGCTCTGTCGGTGGTGGGGGAAATGGAGGGAATGGTGTCACGTGCACAGGATAAGATGGTGCAGTTGGAACAACAGTAATGGGGGGTGGCAACTGAGGTGGAGCAATGTGTATTTGTGTAATAGTGTCAACATTACTATTAGGACACTCTTTTCTCTGCTCGTTTAGAATTTTATTTATTAGTTCATCTGATGCATGCAATTCTTGTTGGGGATATATTTTTTGTATGCCTAATTGGATACTCCTATCCCCTCTTCTGATATCCTCAGTCCATTTTAGCTCTTCTAGTTCTATTGCTTTTCCTGTGTTTGATTTATGCCTTCGTGCATGTTTCTCCCTACTTTTTAGACAGATCTTAGCTTCCTTCCTCCAGTCTCTTATGACGTCAAATGTCGCGGGGCGTGCTTTCTTGCACAGCAGTACTGATTCTAAGTGTTCTAGATGTGCCATCTCAAAAGTACCATCTTTCGGCCACTGCAAGTCTTCTACATGTCTGGTCTGCCTATGCCAAATTTCATTAAACATTATTGCCCTTATCCCATATTTTACATACATTTCAAACGCTGGCTATCCGATGGGTGGTGCAGCCTGGCCAGTTTCCAAAGATTGTCTACCGTAGTGGAAAAATCCCACTAGACAGGAAGACAATTTCCCAGGCATATTGATCTTATTCGTACCTTACCCTGGGCATTTGATCTTGCAAGAGCAACTCTCAACCAATATCAGGGCTGTTAAGAATTGGGGCATGACTCACCTGATCAATCAGTTCGTCTCTCAAGGCGCAATTCGTCCGTATACAGACACAACCAAGAATCGTCGTGACTGCATATCAGGCTCAAGCTGCCTCATTTTGGGACCCTTGCCTCGATGCTCTCTGGCCGCTGCTCGTCGATCAGGGATCGGCTGTGTACAGATCTGCAAAGGAGTCTCTCATCACTTTTACAGGGGTGCCCTGAACACCTTTCAATCCCGGCTCAACGGCCTCGTCCTCGTTTTCACCTTATTCTCTTCAACGTACACGATGGAGCAAAAGGGGGATGGTCCCTATTCGGGCACCATTTTTTGCTAGGACCTGAAGACACTCGTGTATGGAAACAAGGCACAATCACCATACACCAAGTGATACGACAGACACAAGGTTCGATTTCCAAGTACTAGGGTTTATTGCAAAGCAAATATTCTCAGTCGGCCGACTGGGTCTAACGTCTCGCAACGTGTGTCACCCAAACCTTGTGAGGCGCAAGACAGCGAACATTCTATAACAGCATTATATATATAAAAAGACATCAAAACCACCCATAATGTATCTTCTTGAGCTAGGCTTCGGTGATCGACACTTATGACAAATATGACACATTATGACATGTTTCTTACCCAATCTATAATACTCGTTTTAGCAACAGTTTCAATTTTGCAGTAAGCAGCAAGGATACTGTGTTCGTGGAGAGACACATACCGGACTATGTTATCTACTGGTTTCTATTTGTGAACTAAGGGTGAACTAGGAGTCAGCTTGATCTAAGGAGAGCCCCAAAAGGGGGGCCGCTAGGAAAGTATAATTCAATTAATGGCCTGTTTCTACAGCTTCAGCGAGACTGTCCGGCACCTGGGCCACTGATTAAATGCCTCGCTGCTCTGTGGGATGTTTTTACCCATGCATCCAAGCCCTACAATGAAACTGTGCAGTACTGGCATGAAAAACATCATGATGGCCAGAACTCCCCAGAGAGTGCACAGGGAAAACATGAAGAATAGGCTGCCACCCATTTTTGCCTATGTTGTGAGCACAGGAGGGCACTGCCTAAAACCACCAGTGGGCTACACACACACAGTAGCCTTAAACCATTGGGAATGGCAATGCTGATTGTAAAAAAAAAGCAACTCAGAACTGTGGGGAATTCATTTTCTTAATCCCAAAAATGGTTGCATTACCAGTACTCACCAGTATCAGAAAGCCTGCGTTTTAAAACCACCAGACTTTTGTGTAAAACTGAACAAATGAAACAAAACCAGACCAAGGAAAGACTTGCTAAGAGGTGGATACAATGTAAAACTATATTCTGAAATGACTTGAAGGAAGTAATTATTTAATGTATATGTAAAAATTGTCAGTTTGATTTGAATGTAGAAAACTGGGAACAAAAAGTGACATTTAGCTGAAACCTGGCTTAATGAAACTGGATTCTGCCTGACAACTACCCCCGACAGGAGTTGAAACCTGCTCAGCCACTCCCCTTGCCAAAAGGAGTTGTCACCTCTCTGATTAGATTAGGGGTGGAGCAGCTGGGGACTACAGGGAAATGAACAAAGGCCTGTCCTGGACTCAGGCAAATGTTATATTGGGGGGCCGTAAAGTGGCTTCCTCTTAGGGGAAACTGGGAGGGGCAGTGCCTCTGCTAGTAGCTGAGCTTGGGGGAAGTGGATAAACCAGTTATTCCACCCTGTGATGTGGGAAGCCACACCCCTTTTTGACCAGGGCATAATTTTAAAAAGATAGATAACTCATAGTGCGGACTTGTCAGAATGATATAAGTAATATCATTATTTTTGTGATTTTTCTGTGAACATTTTGAGAGGCGTTAGGACCCTGTGGTGTATTCTGGGGGGTTGCTAGCGGAAAATAGGGTCTCACTCCAAATGTATGCATGTTAAAAATCTGACACTTTATCATCTGTAACCCATATCCCTGGTGCACATTTGTGTAAAATCTGGAAAGGTTTAGAGGTTGTTATCTGGATGAAAAGGTGAGAATTCTGTCATCAGTGGACACAACATCGTACAAAGACAGGGATCGGATGGTTTGGTGCTACAGAAAATATGTTAACTGGACCTATAATATTAGATTAGAAAAATGGTGCATAGATAAATATGTATTTGGGTCAGAAATAGATTTGTGTGCAATCTGACAAGGGGAGGTTCCTCTGACCATAAAACCTACAGCATCACTCTGACTCACATTTCCTTCCCCCAATCAAGGGAGAGAGGAGGAATTTGCCAATGACAAGTAGAGATGGGCAGGCTTAGCTAGGCCCAGGCACACACCCATTTTCAAAACACATAAAAAGAGACTGCTGGGACAGGTAGAGACATTCAATTCTATTTGCTGCGGAGCATGCTGACCGACGACTTCACATCCAGAGATCCAGACTTCAAATCCATCAATCTCCAAAGACCAGAACTTTACTTCAGAACTTAAAGCAAGGGCCTAAACCCACAAACTGAGAACTCTTCTCAGCAGGCCTCAGCAACCTTAAAATCATTTGCGAACTATTCCACAGCCGGGCGAGCTGTTTGAATTCTTTTGCCAAGAACAATTGCCAGAGACCAGACCAGAGATCCAGAGTGACCCAGACCGCTGTGAGCAGAACCAGAGAGCTGACCCAGATCACTGTGAAGTGCCGAGACCAGAACCGGAGTCCAGTCCAAAACCTGACCAGATCCGCGGCGAGGCCTATTTCAAATTTATATTGTGAGTACCTAGCAGAACTGTGCAGAACCAATCTCTTAGTTAAAATAATCTAATCCAAACTATTTTAACCTAAGTAGAACAGCCTCCTAGAAATCGTGTCATCTGTCATTTGTAAAGCTGCACAACTGTCACCTGTCAATTCTGAAGCTGCAAGCTGTCACCTGTCCTACTCCTTATACTTATTCCGCAATCACGATTCACGCACTTGCGAAATTTACAGCGATTTGCAATTTTGGCTCAATTTCTCCACTTGTCAAAATAGCAGCTCCATTCTTTCTTTTGTTAAAATCCGTTGCAACTTGGTAATAACTCATAGAGCATTGTTAAAGTGAGCCTGAACTAATATAAAGTAGCCATCACCTACCCTGAACCTCTAGAGGGAATTAAAAGCAATTTTAGCACCTTTTCACTTCCTTGCAAACCACATTAAAGCAATTTGCCTTTGTTTAAAACTCATCCCTGTTTTCTCTAAGCTTGCTGGGGTGGGAATTGAATTTCGTATTGTGTTTGATTGCATTCCTGAGAACTGTGTGTGTTACTTCCATCTCCTTCCATTTCTTACATTGCATAGGGGGGGGGCGAATTGCCAGAGAAAAAGTGATTATCTTATCTTTTGCTAAAATCATATCAAGTATTTCTGTACTGCATTTTATTCCTCATTGCTTTTCCCTTGAAATCATAAAAGTATTTTTGCTACTTTATCCATCCTATACTAACTCCTCATTGATTATAAAGAAGTGTGCTAGTGTCAGATTACCCATTGTTGATTAACATTATATTTATAAGGGCGATATCGATTATTAATTTATTATAAAAGCGTGGTATCTATATTTTGTTTTATTTCTCAAATAAACCTTTTAAACTTGCAAAACAGAACTACTTCTTGGCTCAGTGGGGTCAAGGGGATTCTAAGAGAGGGGTGTTATATAGGGGTAGTCATCCAGAACTCATGAACTGGACATAAAGATATATCAATAAGGGTTTCCATTCAGTATCCCAGACTAGGCATTGACTTAGCTGTAGTGTTGAATTGAATCCTCTTACAGCTCGCCTTCAAGGACCTGTGAGGGAGAAAAACAATGTATCTCTGTACTGTTTGGCGTTTCTGTCTGAGCCGGTCTCTCAACGTTTCTCAATGTGCAAACCGTGGCCTTGCTCTGTGCATGAGCTTATGGAAAAATACATTTTGCAAAGCGTTGAACAGAAACGAAAAGAAAGCAGATGGCGGATGTTACAGCAAAAAATGGATGCTCTATGGTTATGTTGACGATTCTCTATTGGCGATGTAGGGCTCATGATGCGATTGGTTTTCGGCCAACATAATATACCTTCTATGCTTTGGTAGGGTAGTTTCTAAACTTACAGTCCACCCCCCATGCGCTGTCCCTCCTCCCCCCTTGTGCTGTCCCTCCTCTCCCTAGAACTGTCCCTCCTTCCATTGTGCTGTCGCTCCTTCCTCCTTGTGCTGTTGCACCTCCCCATTGTGTTGTTGCTCCTCCCAATTGCACTGTTGCTCCTCTCCCTTTCACTGTCCCTCCCTCATGGTGCTGTCTGTCCTCCCTCCCTTGCACTGTACTTTCTACCTCCATTGTGCTGTCCCTCCTCCCCACCCCCTGTGCGTCACTCCTTCCTCTTGGGCTCTTGCTCCTTTTGCCTTGCGCTGCCACTTCTATCCCCCTGTGCTGTAACTGCTTCCACCTTATGCTGTCACACCTTTTCCCTTGGCTATTGCTGCTTTCCCCTTGCACCGTCCTTCATCTCTTGCACTGCCCCTTCTCTCTCCCTTGCACTGTCCCTCCTCATCCCCTTGCACTGGCCCTCCTCCCCCTTGCGCTTTCCCCCCTTGCACTTCCCCTATTCCCCCTGCACTTTCCCTCCTCCGCCCTTGCACTGTCTCTCCTCCACCTTGGACTGTCACTCTCCCTTCAGCTGTCCTTCCTCCTCCTTGTGTTATCATTCCTCTTGGCTTGAGCTGTGCCTCCTTCCCCCTTTTGCTGTCACTCCTTCTCCCCTTGTAGTGTCGTGCCTTGCCCTTGTGCTGTTGCTCGTCCCCGCTTTGCGCTGTTGCTTGTTCCCCCTATAGCTCTGTCAGTCTACCCACCTTTGTGTTGTCGGTCTGATCCCCTTGTGCTGTACCTGCACCCCCCCCCTTTGCACTGTAAGTCCTCCCAGCATTTGCACTGTCAATCCTTCCTTTAAATGTTGTACAATACTGCTGTGTACAGTTGCTGGCCTCCCTTTTATCTATTGGGTGTTTTGATCCTTCCTCATGTTGCCACTTATTTCTTATTATTCTCCCTTTGTGCAAGTGCTTCCCTCACCCCTCCACCCCCGGCGCTCTCCTTAATTCCCTCCACTGCTGTCACTTTTTCCTGTCTGTGCGTTCATTCCTTCCCTCCATGCTAAATGTAAAATGCAATAAACAACTACAAATGCCAACACTATTGGCTTTGCCAATGCGTATTACTTTAGCGTCTGCTATTTCCAAGTCTTTTCAATCCCTTTGTATTCTTCCCTCTTTAAATCGTTACATGTTTTCGAATCCTATGTCATTCACAGACTGGACAGCCTTTAAACTTGATAATGTTGAGGCACCCGAGGGAAAAATAGTCTGTACATTTTATGAACCACTACTGCCTTTCCTGCTTCAACTCAAAAAAGCACAATTTAAACAATTCATGCGAAAGAAATACAGAAAAGAAACACCCCATATGGTAAAGGAAGGGGCAGGCAATATTTATAGGTCCCCAAGACATTGGGTATTAGAGCCACTAGAGCGGAGCCAGCTCCAGCGTCAGCCAGCGCGCAGGGTCGTACCATTGTGCCAGCTTGGGGGTCCAGCCTCAACACCTCCCCCTGATCCTTTGCCTCTACCATAGAGCGGAGCCAGCTCCAGCGTCAGCCAGCGCGCAGGGTCGTACCATTGTGCCAGCTTGAGGGTCCAGCCTCAACACCTCCCCCTTGTCCCTTTTCTCTACCCCTTCATATAGTACTCAAATACACCCCCTGTAGAAAATAGGCAGGGAACATTATTTTTTGGCGACAAGGGGCTATCAATGAATCCTATTACCCTTCACATTAAATTTTCATAACCATCTAAACATTTTTCAACATCTAACATTATATTTTTTCTTTGTACATGTTCCATCCTGCTCTACAATTTGATTTGCACAGTGTACACTACCATTACCATCACAATAATGCTTGGACCTAACCGCTCTTCTTCAAAGCGCAGTTCCCTGGCTCTGTAAGGTTCAGAACTTCTGTTTCAGGAACATCTTTGAGCCATCAAAGGAAAGAGAACCCCTGCCCTTATGCACTGGAGGGCAACACGTTCACAGGTGTACATTTGCTGCAAATTTCCCTGGCCTTTTCCCCCAGGAACCAAGGTAAATATTCTCAGGATCATGCTTAAATCCTGTTTATTGAAACATATTTCACATTTCAAAACTAAACCAACACTAATGGCGCACCAGTTTCGCTATTCTCTTCTTTTCTAGTACAAGTTGCCAATCCCCTCTGGTTTTGTCCCTTTACAAAATAAATTCTTAAATGAAAAAGATTAATTTTCAATTGCTAGGGATTATCAAAGGAGTTAAGTAGCGTGGTTTTAGATTTACCTTTCACAAAGCACTGCATCCTGGGGGCTGAGAGGGTCACAGTATACTCACATGCTTGGCAGGGATTTAAAGGCAAGCCACATGAAATACAAACAGGTTATCCATCTCAATTGAGCCTACTTGTTCTGATTCTAATGGTACCAGCAACCTCTTGGTTGTATGGGTCTGACGCCAGGACCAGGAGCCTGCACAAACATCTCATTAAACTTCTCCAACAGTTGAGTCGCCGCCTCATTTTGTGAAACTGAATATGGTGTCATCGGTGTAGACTGTCTTTCAGTCCTCTAGATACCCAGAAAAGGTCTATGCTTGAGTAATGTTGTACAGCTGCTGAGAAGTATTTTCTCTTGGGTGGCTACCTTGGCAGCAATGGACCGACTAAGTCAACAGGCTGCTTCAGGTGTTCGAGGGCATCATGTGTAATTGGCTTGGAACTGGCTGCAGCTGATGATGAGTGAACCTGCACAGGATGTTGCCCAACATTAAAATCTCCACATACAATCAGTGGATTTATGCAACTACCACCTGCAACCAAAATGTCCTGAAACATCGGAGGATCATAGGTGTTTGGGTGGCAACGTAGACATGAGCATTAAATCTAGAGCCCATTTTCTTAACTTGGCCATCTACCATTGCCAGTCAGAGCGGAAAACATTGTCTTTCAATTCAATATGTTGATTATATGCTTACCTTTCCCCCACCCATATGTGATACTGTGCGAGCCGTCCTCATGTTACATCGTGTTGTAAATAGGCTTCCTCAGTAACTATCGATCAATAGATCCCAAATGCATCTCCTGGGTGCAGGTGCACTCTCACCCCACACCTGTCATCCACCCAATCACCTGCAGCCAATTGTGTAGGTTGTTCAGATGATTCACAGTCTAACGAATGCAGCTCAGATGTGAACGCTTTATGATTGGTGTTAAAAAAAAGCCACATGCACAGACACGTTTTACTCCTCAAAGTATTATATACCCATGTTTCAAAATTTAAAAAGAATGAAGCAATTATGAATAGACAGCAATAGTACTTGTTTGCCTTTTTTGATTTCCCACTTTCTCCTATCCTAGAAAGCCTGCAAATGTACCCCTTCCTTCATGGAGACATGCCGCCCGCCACCGTGTATTCAAGAGCTCCCACATCCCAATGCAGTCCAAACAGAGCTGCCTTTGCCCACAAGATTCCTATATTTTCATTTTTTCTACATATCCATTGAGTTATGAGTGGATCTGCTCCTCTCTTGGAATTGCTGAGACCAGTTCTTCATGTCACCCACAGCGGGAATTATGCCTGAAAGTCCACATCCTCTCCAAGTCCTTTAATACCGCTATTCTCTCAGAAAGCGCTCCTCTGCATTCTGAGGGTCCATGGACATTCGTTGTGTAGTAGGAAGTGAACTGGCTTGCTCCCTTGTCATATCCTTGGAGAGATTAAAGGTCTTATAGTTGGCAGTGATTGATTGGGAACCTCTTTGCGCTTATCAAGGATGCATGTAGATTTGGTCTCTGGATCTAATAGAGGTTTACAAAATAGCTTAACGTAAAACTGCCACAATCCCTGAACACTACTTTCAGTCATCTCGGGGATTCTAAATGCCAAGCTGTCGCGCCATCCCACTTTTTGCACCTTTTGCAGTGCGCTTATCCAACAGAAAGCATTCCCTTTCTACGTAGTTGGACTGGGAACCAAAAACGTCCCTGGACATATTTTGCAAAGTGCCCACATATCATACTGTGTGAGCAAGCCCAACCTCTCTGAGTAGGCGTCAAGTGGTTCTCCCACAAGAACATTAGGCAAACATTGATCCAAATAGTGCATTTTAAGCACATTTGTCCAAGACTATGGATTTAAAAGTAGTTAAACAATAAAAGAATGAGCACATAACGTTTCTTAAGAGTGAAGAATAATATGCTGGAAGCTTTATAGCAAATTCTTTGCTACAACGGGATGTGTGGGATGAGGAAAAATGGAAGGAAGTAGGAGGAGGGCGTGGGAGACAGGGTATAATGAGTAGAAAACCAGGGTCATGGTGCAGAGGCCTGCCAAGAATTCTCAGGAGTTCCCTGGAGGTCAGTCCACCCCAGTCTGTCTGGACCTACATGCTCTTGATGGCGAGTAGCGCATCTTCAGTTCTGCTTTCATAAATTCTGACAGCTTGCTTGGCCACCTGATATCGACTGTCAATTTTGCCAAAACAACTTTTCATCGCGATGAACTGGGATTCTGAGATGCATGACTGTCCCAGACGAGAGACTGTGTGCTAATAAAGGGCCTCCAGAATAGTGGCATCCTATCTGACCTCATTGACTCCAGAATACCTGCGTCCATGTTAGATTAAAGGTCATTGATCTCTTGTACATTGGCCATGGCAGTTCACTGATACCATTCTGCCTTCCCCACAGACCTTTGCAACCTTACATGTAATCGATTTGTAGCTCAATAGGGCCATCCGTTCTTTTCAGGTCCTGCTATTTCTGCTGCATTGCTATTTTGTGCACTATGCATTGCCAACCTACACTGGCACTTTTTAAAATGTTTACTGTCTTTCCCTCTCGAATGAGTTTCTTGCGTAAATGTTGTGGGTCTGGAAATCAGAAAATGCAACCGTTTGCGTGACCCAAAGATGTGTACAGAATTCTCATTAAAGTCGTTATTTGTATCAGTAGAGCACATATACATATGTGTCCTATTACCAGGAGTAGGGGACTATATCTGTGCCCCTCTTCTACAGCACTGTGGTTGCCCTTGCAGAGGTTTTTGACCATTAAAAAGGTTAGCACTTTTTTCTTTTTAACATCATCTTTTAGATATTTTACATTAAGTAACCTTACATTCGGTCTAACTGAAGAATTAACGTTTTCAATTAATCATAACCCATGGCATTGCTTGGATGGTTACTCATTATTCACCAGTGAGTATGCTGGCTAGGCTGATGGGAGTTGAGGTTCAAACATATGGCAGGTCCCATAATGAGTTAGTCTTCAAACATCAATTTCACCCTGTCGTTCTATAACAGAAAAGGGGTGAAAGTCTTACCCTAAAAGTGACAGTCCAGCTCAAACTGCTAGGCCACATTACTTCTGTACAAGAGCACCAGCAATCCAAGACATGCTCCATTCTCATTGGTGAACCTGATGGAATGTGGTATTTATGCCCAGACATACATCCCTTGTTCGATATAAGTAATCAAACTGTATCTCACTGGTGATTCCTGAAAGATGTCTCATTTGTCTTTCCGTTTAGAGATGGTGTGATATAGTAGCAATAAGCCCCGAGATGCAGGGGCATTATCGAGTCAGGTAAAGCCCTGGGGCCCATAGTTCCATGCCCGAACGAAGAGATTGCCTTAACAAAGTCCCCAGGGCTTTATCTGACTCTGCAATGCCCCCACATCGAGGGGCTTATTGCTATTAGTAACCTGGCCCGCAATACCGGGTTACTAGGAGCAATGTTTTTCTTTTCTGAAACGTCTGGAGTTTCGGAACAGAAAAAAGATTTTTAAAAAGTCTAACAAAATGGCTGCCGGGGAAGGGGAAAGGGACTACAAGTAGTCCCTTCTCCCTTTCCATGGTGGCCATAAAAAAAAAGAAAGATGTAAACTAAGAAAGTGGCCGCCATGGAAAGGAGAGAAGGGACTATGTATATACTTTTGCGGATCGGGAGCGGACGCGCTGGGGGCAGAAGTGATCCCAGCGCATTCGCTCTCAAAATTGACCAAAAAGCAGGTAAGTTGGGTTGGGAAGGTGGGGAGAGGATTGTTTGGATTGGGGAGATGTGTGGGGGGAGGGAAAACCCTTACCTGAATCCCCGGCGCAGGAAGAGGGCAGCCTCCAGCCATGTGGTGGCTGGGAGTGAGGATTACCCCATTCCGAGCCTCCTCATTGGCTGAGGGGCTACCACACCCCCTACCCCCACCAGGGACAAAGGAAAAGAAGGTTGGAAGAGGGATTCCCGGGTTGGGTAAAGCCCCAGTGAGGGCCAATCAGATTGATTTTTACAATCTGTGGCGTCCCTCAGGGTTCTTGCATGTCGCCAACACTCCATAATGTTTTTTACGAAACCGCTCTTTGATGTACTCGACTATCTCGGTGTCTCTTATACAAACTATGCCGACGACACCCAGATACTCATTCCCATCACTGGAGACTACTTAGCTGTCACCAAGGCCCTGAATGACGTCTACCTGGTCATCCAAGCTTGGATGGCACAACACCAGCTATGCCTCAACGATGACAAGACAGCTCCTCATCCTGGGCAGTACGCAACGCCTTAGTAAATTCGGAAGACACTAAAACCTTAGGCTTTTACCTTGATGCCACTTCATCCTTATCTCGACAAACAAACGCAGTCAGATCAGCCTCGGCATACACCTGCAAACTCATTGCAGCCTGCAGGCCATTTCTGACCACCCCGAATAAGGGAACCCTCATTATGTCCAAAATTGACTATGGCAGCGCCCTCTCCTTAGGAACCAGCCAACAGAATCTGAACAAATTACAAATTACCCAGAACAACGCTATTAGAGCTGCCCTAAACATCCCGTAAAATCACCACATCTTTGAATCTAGAACCAATCTACATTGGCTACCCGTCAAACAGAATTTCACTGAAATCTCTAGCCCTCATGCACAAATGCTTGGCCAACAAGGCTCCCTTGTACCTCTGCAGCCGGCTATCCCGCCACGCGCCTACCCGACCTCAAAGAACCGCCCAGACCCACTGTTTATCAATCCCTAGGTTCAAACTTCAAAAAGCTGGGGGCTCAAGCTTCCCTGACCTCGCCTCCAAGCTTTGGAATGCCCTGCCTATCACCATTAGATCTGAAGATTCCTTTAGCGCATTCAAGTCTAAAACGAAAACCTGGCTCTTCAATCAGCCTTGAAACATGCTCAGCACACCAATGTCACACTAGCTTTGGCCCACTCGCCGGCTTACACCTTTGGCTCCATGTCCCTGTAAATTTCTGCTCTAATCTCTGCTCTGTAAATTATGTAGATTGATATATGCTCTGATTATTATGCATGTACACTCGTCCTGTGCCTAAAGTATGTATATATATATATATATGCCCTTTATGTAACTCTGCTCAAGTTGCGCCCTGATGCCTCCGGGCCTGATGGTGCGCGTTACAAATAAAACAAATACAAAAAAATCTGATTGTCCTTCGCTGGGTACTAATTTGGAATAGACTTCTCGGATGTATGTCTATACCAAGTATGGTTTGCATTTGGATAGTCCCCCCCTGCAATGGCTCAGGTGTACTCAAAATCAATGACATTTAAACTGCCCAGAGTAATGCCAGTGGATACGATTAATTACAAGTTTTCCATTCACCCTTTTTTGGTGACTGATACAGTTAGGCAATGAATGCTTTCGACGTTAATAAATATAGGTTGCAGTGACAGTAAAGGCTTTCCCTTCCTCTGCTTCTTGTTGAATTTTCTTGACTTCCAACCAAATGTCTGTCTTCCAGGCCTTCATTCCTCCCTTTGCTGGGGAAAGTGCCCCTGCATTTTCGGTTTACTATTGGAGAAAGTTTGGGGGGAGGGGTTGGGTTTGGGTTTCAGCAAAACAAAAAAGGTGATGGCTGGATTGCTTGCAATTAATTCTAACCTCTGGGCAACCCTACAGACCATTCTTCTCCAGCCTGCAAAGTCATTTCAGAATGGAGAAAAACCATGGGCAAATCAGGTGTGGTCCCACCTCAAAAGTTGCAGCCCAGCATGAACTGCTTGGTCACATACCTTCTGGCAAAACCAGACATATTGTTTCAGCCTCATTGGCTGGCATTAGTGAGGTTTAACTTGGGTGTCTACACACAGCAGGCTCAGGACGCACATCTGGGTCATGCCAGTCAGGGTGAGTTAAGCCAAACAAAGGAGGTGAGAGCTGAAGGATTGCAATTAATCCTAACCTCTGGGTAACCCTCCAAACCATCGTTCTTCAGCCTGTCAAGCCATTGCAGAAAGGGGGGAAGAGCATATGCAAATCAGGCTCGGAGCCACCCCAAAAGAGGCAGTCCAGACTGAACTGCTTGGTCACATCCCTTCTTGCGGAGACCACAAGCAACCCCAGACATGTTTCAGTGTAATCAGTGAGGTGCAGCTTGGGTCTCTAGGCCCAGCCAGTTCGCGGCCCACATCTGGGGCTATCCGTCCCACTCTGGGTGGGTGGCTAAGCAAAACAAGAAAGGTAATGGCTTGAAGTACTGCCATCATCTCTTTAGTTTTGCTTTGGATTTCTCTTTGAATCACCATTCATGTGCGTGGCTAGTTTCAGTTTCTGGTTCAATGCAGGAGTTTCTAAGCCTCTGTGCTTGGCTGCTAGAGTGGTAAAACCTCTGGTCCTGTTCCCCTGCCACTGCCCTACTTCACCTGTTTCTCTATTTCCCTTTCAGCAAAGGGTTGATGAAGTTCCAGGTTCCAGCCCTTGCATCGCTTATGCTGGCGATCTACCTGGGAAGAAAACCTGATCGCCGTTTAAGCTACCTATGGCTGAGGCTCACTCTAGTTAATGACCTCATTAGTTGCAGCTTTCTGCTGGTCCGGGTCTGGCTGCATGCTCCTTTTGTTATGATCATGCTTTAAATGAATCCGCAGTTGGACCCTGGTCCTTCAGTTCCTTGTTCCATAAGTGATTCAAAATAATCATATGTAACAGTTATGGCAACATCACGAAAATCACAGAACCTGTGCTGTTCTGTGTAGCACCATGGCAACTGGCTGAATCATCTCAAAAGCTACCTTCTGGTTTTGGTAATGTTGGTCCCTTCAGCAGAGCACACGTGGTGCAGGGCACACACACTACTCTGGGACCCTTTGCACTTTGTGCAAGGGTTTTTTATTTGTGGGATTAAAGACTCGCCATATCGTAAAGAGGCTACGCCATTTTGTGTTAAACCACGATGGGTGCTTCATCTTCGGTATAAGAAATACAAACGTGCGAGAGTAGCTCATGACTGTTTTTTATTTTTCTAATCCTATAGCAATCCACGAATATAACGTGGAAATCACTAGGAACAGGCGAGGGCTTTAAGCATGAACTCTTAAGCAATATCTCGGTCTTATCGCCTATATTGGAAATGTGTGTAGCGCGTGCACGCGTTCGTTTGGTGACACCACGTCGCAATTAAAAATATACGGAAGGCGACGTCGCACGAAGGAGCAGGACTGGATGTTCTCGCGCAAGCGCAACTGTGCCTCATTAATCGAGCGCGCAGAGCAAATACTGCCTGGCCTTCACAGGGAAGCGTGATACGGGCAACACACACCTCTCATTCCCCTTATAACGAGCGTGGTCGCCGTAGAAACACTTTCAGCTAAATGCTGGCTCAATGGCTCTCTGTGACGGGCAACGAGAATATTACAAGTACTAACGAACAGAGGTATGAGTCAGAGCTGGTAATGGCGTCGTGGCTGTAAAATGTCATTTGCGTCGCATTGAACTGTTTGCACGGTTTGAAGTTGGCGTTATGACTACCTGGAAGATTTCCTTATGGATTGGAGGACGATGGGGATTCATCGGGACATTCAACCTGCGTGCAGCATCATTTCTCCCCTAGTTTAATTAATGTCTGATTCAAATGCATGACTATTGATTTATTAATGTCGTAAACACAATGTTCCTGTCAATCCCCTTACTAGGTGCTATCTAGCAGTGCATGTTCAAGGAAAAGGTCATGGGCAATTTCTCAAAATGACCCGACTAGTCCCCAGTAACCCCTATCGCCACCCTCCAGCATCCGAGTGGCTACTTGAGGGCGATTCCACACTAACGGGGTGGCATCTAAATTGCAATACTTTACTTTTTTTTTAAAGTACGATTTCTTCTCTCAGCCCTCTGAAACCATGGTGGCATAAGTTAGTGTGCAGTTGTATACCCCTTAATATGTCAAAAGGCACATGAATATTTTTAGTCTGGCACACCCCACCCCCACTATTCTGTTCTTGAGTACAATTGTAGAGGTGCAGACCAGCGCATCCGCAGGAGATCCTACCCCTCTACCTCTCATGTATTAGAGCCATGAGACCATGCCTTATCTAACCTCAGCCACTCTACAAATAGTACAGCGAGCATATGGAAGACGTCATCCATTAAGACGACCATATCGAATGTACCCTCGAGTTGAGGACAGCCTGCAGGAGGAACGTCCTGAAGGAATATGAGAAAGAGCTCAGAAAATTAGCTGATGATCTTGCACTTGGCGTATGATGTATTACCTCTTGCACGTCCACAATGTAATTCACCTCCTACGCTTCCTTTTCTGTAACCTGAAGCACTTACTGTAACCGTCTTCTTAAGTTAAAAGCGCCTAGATACCTCTGGGTTTTGTGCACTATGTAAGTGTCAAAATAAAATAAAATAAAGAAAGTGTGCACGACGTCCCGAGATACTGAAAGAAGATGATGTATGATTCCCAGAAAAGAAAGGACGAAGTAAAGAATCAAGTGAACTCTCAAGTGAAAAAGCAGAAGATTACATGGTAAAAAGCTCTGTAGAAACCTGAAGCATGAAGAATGTACAGATGCTGAAACGCAAGCTAGATCAAGTCATCATATAGGCTAGCTATAAGTAGTAAACAGAATGCAGGCGGAGCCGCCCCTGTATAGAAACTGGACACAAGTATCATGAAATAGTAAGCCAAAGAATCATTGAGAAATAATGAAAAGCTGTGTCGCAGTAGAATAGCAGGGTAGTGGAGCTTCGTTGAGAGGCTGCCCGGCCTGAAGTCAAGAACTGACAAGTTGAGGTCAGATATCTACGATGAAGTGGAGCATGTGTGTAGAGGATGATGCCTCTCACATTAAGGTGCAAGAACAAACACAAAGGATGCCAAGTCTTAATTCATTTAAAACATTTAAAAGCCTGCAGAGTGAGCAAAATCGTGGTCTCTTGTCACGTGAGTCAAGGATGGAAATAGGGCTTGAACTTGGAATTCCACATATGATAGTGAATGCCCACTCTCCCTTTGCATTCCCAGGATGAGAATAGACTGCAAGGCCAAATACAAAGAAGATTTCATGGCAGAAGGTATGGATGATGAGAGATGCTGGGTATATTGGGTGGTAGAGCAGCCTCATGTCCTCTCTACTTGCACCTGGGTCTGGGCTTACGTGCTGCTATTTGAACCAAATGTTCCAGACTTGGCACAAGCGTGTCAAAACAATTGTATTAGTCCGTATAATGAAGGTCCTTGTACTTTAAGAAACCAATGAAACACTGTTTCTGATTTTTCATAAATAACATGTATGAAGAGGTAGGCAACGATGTTGACCTGATATCGGACAGCCATTAACAAACCTAGCCCATAAATGATTGTATATCTAGATATGTCCCAATCCCAACCCTTGATAGGTTTTTCACTATTGCCACGTAGTATGACATCACTCTGACGCATAAAGAAGTATTTAATTGTATTTCTTGTGGAAATCGCTGAGAGAATGAGCGTACGTCCGTTGATGTTCGTTATACACTCCCTGTTTTAGATAACTGTTATTAAAACAGCAACTTGACATCTTCTTGAGTTTTTCCAGGTTTTTGGAGTCAGAATTATTCTGGTGTAATCCCATCCAGCCATGAATGCACGTTCCAAGGGCCATAAACTCACAACATTCCAGTCATCTCGGCTAGCCTTCGTTAGACACACAGCATCCATAATCACCTTGTTGACATTTTTCAACCCCTATGTTGCACTGGGGATGATGAACTGCTATCTTCTTGAGTTTTCATGCCAAGTGGGCACAGAATGCATCTATTTCACTACAGCGGATTGTGATCCATTGACCTAGAGGATATAGCTTGGAACAGCCTCTTAATTTGAAACTCCTGACAGAAAGCTAGTCATGCTAGATGGTGTGACATCCCTCGTGGACTTGATTACAACCAATTTGGAAGACATGTCTCAAATAACAATGGATGACCCTGTCATGGGACCTTCAATACCTATTGGTAACTCATCCCAGGGAAGTTGCAGCACCACTCAAAAGGCATTACAATGTGGCATCTTTTGTCAGCTTGCTCAAATTCAAAGCACTCATTCAATTTACCTTCAACCATCTTGTCGTGTTGTAGCCACCATAAGCATCTATCATTAATTTTCTGGATTTGTCACACCAATGTGTCCCTCTTGTGCAAGATCAATATGGGTGTTACTCAAAGCAACAGTGGGATGGCCTTCCTCAGAGAAGCCTGCCTCCCTCAACACTTAATTGCTCTTTGACCTTGTGACTAATCAACTTCCGGGGCATCAGTGGTCCAGGGATGAATATCGGTTTCTAAACCATCAATCTGCCCCACACCCCTAGTACACCAGAAGGGATCTGAACAGATTGGAACACAAGTACATTATAAACCTCCTTGTTCAATTTTGGTAACATGGACGGAACGGCAGGTTTATCTCCCGAAAGGTCGTGGATCGTTGGTTCGTTGCAACACAGCGAAAATACAATTATTACCCAATGATAAAAGGGACTGTCCAGTCAAGGTTGTATACAAATATTTACTTTATTATTATAACAACAGACAGTTCTAGCACACTACAAAATACAACCGACCCTGTAAAGGAACACAGAGGACAGACAGTTTCACGAAGGAAAGGGGTGCAATCTGGATACTGACAGGAGGGTAGTCAGTAAAGCAATCAGTCTTAACTGTTCAAGGTTTTTTGGTTTCAGCACCAAGGTAGCAAGGGGTCGTAAATGCCACTAGGGGCCTTCGGGGAAGGACCAGGGGGACAGAACCACAATGTACCTGGGATGGGTCTGGTTATTAGGAACAGAAGGAACAGTAGTTATCTTGCTGTTGTGTTGTGTTGATCCATGCACTTTGTCATTCTCAAACCTCTCTCTCTCTCGCTCTCCTCTAGCGCTCCCATTTCTCTCTTTCTATCTCTCCCTCCCGCTCTCTTCTTCCTCTCTCTCTCTCTCCCCCCCTCTTCCTCTCTACTCGAGATAGATTGTACGCAATGTACAACAAGTATCTGGGAATTAGCAGGCCCAGGGAAGTGCTGACTCGGTTCTTAACTCACTGCCAAAGCAAAGTGGAAAGAATCATTGGCGACCGGAACATTCTGGTTCGGAGAAAGAACTGTCTTAATCAGCTATACCCTAGGTGCTCAGTACACCCTTTTTAGGGTGTTAACAAACTCTTTTTCAGCCAGGTGAGTGACCATTTGAGAATGTGAACCTTTTCATTAAGCTATTTTGTGCAACAACCTTATGAGATACATTTTTAACATATTTTGGATAATATTCCATTAATCTGAAGTGAGAGTGAAGTGGTCTTTTAAACATCGCAGATCTCTTGGACAAGAGACACGTTAGATTTCAACCCTTTATCCAAGAGTTCAGTCCCAAGTAAATTGACAGTTTAACAGACTTTTGTAATAGTGAGACCATGATCCCTAATCTGCCTATAACTTGTTCAATCACCAAATTATGTTGCACCTTATCTCTGGTGACCAGGATATCACCCTGCATGCAATGTACAGCAGTCATATGACCCGGAAGCAATGTACAGCATGTATATGACCCCAGAGCTCTGGTGACCAGGATATCACCCTGCAAGCAATGTACAGCATTTATATGACCCCTTATCTGCGGTGACCAGGATATCACCCTGGATGCAATGTGCAGTATTTATATGACCCCTTATCTGTGGTGACCAGAATATCACCCTGGAAGCAATGTGCAGCATTAATAGGACTCCAGCACTCCGGTGACCAGGATATCACCCTGGAAGCAATGTGCAGCATTTATATGACCCTAGCGCTCCGGTGACCAGGATATCACACTGGAAGCAATATACAGCATGTATATGACCCCAGAGCTTCAACATGTTTTTTTGAAATACAGAGGTGGCCTGAAATCAAGCACAACAGCATATGTTCAAATTGAAACAAACAATGAGTGAGACAAATGTTGTAATATGCTTTGAGGTGGGATAACGCTTGATTGGGGAGGCGTGCTTGCTGAAGCGATAACAAGGGAATGCCAGGAGAGGTCTTTCCCAGGACGGTATTCCGGTTCTCTGTCACACTGACATTGGATATTCAGTGTTAAGGTCATATTCCTTGTGACTCAGAGACTAAGGCAAAAAAGGGCAAGCTTTACAGTGTTCCTGGATATGGGAACACATAACTGGACTCTCTGGACCCCTATGCCCAATAGGAGGGGGAACCACCGGCCCAAAAACAACCTGCAAACCGTTTTTTAAATTATTTCATCCGGAGAAATACTGGCTAGAGGAGCCAGAGGCAAAGAGTGTGTGTGTGCGTCTGGGCCTGACACTACTGCGCTTTGCACTTTGAACCCTGCCTTGGAAGGGAAGAACAGCTACTGCCTCCAGTGATGAAGTTCCATGTTTTAGCTAGAGGATGGGACTGGGGAGCCCTTAGGAGCAGGGACTAGCTCCTGCTTAGTGAATTCATCCCTGGAGGAGACATAAGTAGGATCCCCTAGGTTGGCCAGTCCATCATTCACCTTCTTTGTTTCCCACAGTGGCACTGGGAGACTACCTACCCCTTTATAAGGAAGCCATGGTAGCCTCAATGCTCTCCTTAACAAAGAAGGCACCAATGTTGGATACAGCAAACTTTTGGGAGAAATACCATCGACTCGACACTGAAAGGATCTGGTATTTGTGCTACAGAGAAAGGCACATGTAATAAGTATAGGAGATTTTAGTCCGCGCGGCCCATCATGATGGCGACTTTCTACAGACTGCAACACTTTCATGGAAGATTGGTTTCAAAGAAACGTTTTGAATTGGGGGTTGGTCACACAGCACACGCAAACCCAGATGCTGGTGTTCACAAGAGCACACACGAGGCAGGAAAACCCTTGAGTCCCCAAAACAAACAGCAAGAAACTCCAGTATCTGAAGATGTGTGGAACTACAAGATGGCCGTCGGTATAGAAGTAAAGTTCCGATCGCAGAGTCTTGTATGGGCCCACCGGCCAAAGAGCCACAGCTGGGGAGTTTTTATAGTTGCTTGGCGAGTGCTCCAGCCACAGCGTTTTCTCACCCCAAACACACAGGGGAAGTCAGTTAAGCAATGAGGAATCCTTTGGACCAGCCCACCAGAGTTAAAAGAGAGTTGTGTGGCAGAGAGGTGTGTGGGAGTCATACGTTGAATACATAAGCCGAAGTACAATAAGGGCATTAAAGAGGAAAGGTACAGAGTGAAGGGAGTGGAGGTCAAGGAGGTGAAAGGAGCAGAGTGGTAGAGGTGAGTAGGAGTGAGAAGGGGCAAAGACGAGCAGTAAGGAGTGAGAGTAGTGGAGAAGACTACAGAGAGCTGAAGATGAAAAGTAAGGAAGAGTAGAGAAAAAGAGTAGCAGGAAAGGGGGTGGAGGTAGTGAAGAGGAGGAGGATGGAGGGAGACGTCCAGAGTGAGACAGGCATGGAGGTTAAGGAGATGGAGGAAGGGCAGTTCAGAGTATGTCCGAAAATAACAGAGGGGAAGAGGATAGAAGAGCAGGAAGGGCAAGAGGAAGTGAAAACCAGAGAGGTGACAGGGGAAAGAGATAAGGAGGAGGAGGTGGCACCCACGAGAAGGGGTAGTAAGAGAAGGGGCTGGACAGTAAATGATGGGTAGGAGAGGGATGCATTTACAATTATTAAGGTTCAAAGGGATTAACTAGTCAAGTGAAAAAATATTTCTTATTCTAAGGAGGTTGAACATGAATGCGTTCACGAGGATGTATCAGGGTCTAGCGGTTGAATGTGAATTTGAAACCATAAATCATGATAATGACTCAGGTGAGAAAATATTAATGCATTCGAAGAATAAAAAAGTCCAACAAAAGTTATGGAGTGGGAAAAAATCCCTTCATTGGGCCTTGATTTGGATTGCTTGTGGTACTCAAAAATCTCAAACGTCTGTGACAGGGAATTGGTTAGATTGTGTTGGTGGATTTTGAGGTAGGAGGTTCCGGTAGAGGTGACAGCAATTGTAGGATTGGGAGGGCTACCTGTAAAGATTGCTATGTAGTAAACAAAGATCTTAGCGCATACAGTGAGTGTGGTCCTTCTGCACTGTTTGGTAGGTGTACGGAAAGGTTTTCTGTAGCTCACAGGGTACAGAAGAGAAAGGAATGCCCATAAACTGCCTTCTGCTTGAAGGTCCTGTAAATATTGCACCAGATCCTTTTCAAAACAGTAAACATTGAACTCCCATTCCATAATCCATTTGGACCGAGGGAAGACTTAGAAAGGTGGGCTCCAGTGCCGTCCACAGGGAGGTAGGAGGCACCAGGGGCCAGGATGTCAACTTTGGAGTGAATATACTGTTCCAGTGAATCAGGGTCGGACTGGGGCATACAATTGTCTCAGGCAGCAATGAAAAAGTGGCCACAGTCAAGAGTGAGGTTTTGGGTAAGATGTGTTGAAAACTGTGCATTGTAAATACTATTTGTTCAGTAACATTGATCAAAACTACTAGCTACACAGTGCAATAACTAATCCAATTGGCCCACTTGGGCCAGAAAACAGTCCCACTTTGACCAAAAAGCTGTCCCACACTAGGATGTTGGGCCTGTAAATCGGAGGCTGCCCTAATACCCTATATACCTGTCTGACCCTTCAGTTACTAAGGGAGTACACCTGCTGCTTAGAAATGGTTGCTGTTATTAAACGACTGCCCCTGCTACTAAAAGGCTGTCCAAGAAACACATTTACTGAGTGATCATACAGCCAAGTGAGGCCCAAGACTGCAGGACTCTGGGTCATCTGAGAAGCTCTCTAGAAGTGCTCCTATCTCCCAGGTCTGCTACGACCGCCTCCAGTCATCCCTGCCAGGGAAATTTATTTTTACTGGAATGATATGGTATTCCCCATCAAGACTGTTCTTGTTGCCAAATCCCATCCATGGCCTTTAACCCCCGGCTGCCAGACGGTCCAGGGTTAGGGTCCGTGCCACCCTGCTCTTGCGCTTTGCGCTCCTCTCTCAGCTCTGTGACAGATAGAAACTCTCTGCCTGCTTGCAAAATACTCTGGGCCTTAAGCCTTCATTTCCACCACCTTTTATCATTCACAGCCAACAACTAAGGAGTGGAAATCATTGTGAGTACCCCAGCACAACAGCAAGGCATGGTCTACTTTTTTTTTTAAATACTGAAAAGTATCAACAAGCCCCATTTACTGGGAGAAGTAGTCATTCCTGGGAAGTGTGGTTTTTCAAGGTACTGCGAGAGCCAGAGTCTTATTTCGTGTGTCGACCACCACAGTTAGTTGTGTATTTGTGTGGAATTGTTTATTTGGGGAGAGTAGTTGAGGAAGTGGCAAAGTGGGAAGTGCTTTGTACTTGTTCGCAATTCCCCCTTTTATTATGCTCGCACAGTGCCTGTGTATTTGCTGATCTTTTATATAGAAAGTCGCTTCTTCAGAATATAATGATTTCGCTGAGCAGACCAAGGATGGCATTCACTGCCTAGTCATTTCTTAAATTTTTCAATCTGGGTCTGGTCTCATAGTTCACAATGGGAGTTTGTACATACTATTGAGTCCTTCATTGCGAGGCTAAGGTCTGGGAAGTGCCTGGCTATTCAGCTTTCAGAACTCTAAAGTCAGTTCTTCAACTTTTTCCAGCAAAGCTAGATGTGCAAGAAGGTAGGGTTCAGTGACATTAAGGTTCATTTACAGGAGAAGGCTTAGCTCAATAATCAGATCCCCCAGTGGCTCCATGTAGAGGCAAAGGACATTGCTACAGGACTGGCCATTTTTGCCCGAATGACCACTGAGGGTAATTATTGTTAACACTGATGGGGATCCGAGGGACCACACCAAATTACAGAAATACCATGTGTACATCGGTACCAGATGCAGATTTATTGAAATACTCACCAATATATTTCATACAATTTGAAAGGATTACTTTAAAACACGTTTTTTTCCATTCTCAGTCTGAGGAGGGTAATGGATTATATACAGTAGGCGACAATACAACTACTGTGCAATTTCTTATAATGCAAAGACAGGTCATTATTGATCCTTATCTGCAAAGTGGGTGAGATGGGGCATCAGAGATACTCACTTTTCCCCATTGTAGGGGGCACAATACAGGGATTGTTCTCCTGCAGGGCAGAGCAGTGTTTCCCATCCCTTTCTAACAGGAAACATAGCTGGAAAACATTCAGGGTGCTGACTACAATTGTCCAAAATTGTACTTATTTCAAGAGGATATTCTACCTTTTAATCAGGCAGTATCCCATGGAATACTGCCAGCGCGACATACTTCCTAGCTTGTAATGGTACAGACAGTAAAAAAGGGGGTGTCCAGTGCTTCTCCAGATTGACATTCTCAGGTCTCAAGAAGGGTACTCTAGACAATGGAGACTGAACAAGCTGATCCTTAAGGATGTTGCGCTAAGATCCCATATGGAGAAGGCAATTACTGACTATTTCAGGGAGAAATAGTGTATTATGCGAGCAAAGCGGTCATTAGGGGGGAGTTTATCTCCCAAGCAACTGCCTACCATAGGGAGAAAGAACTTTGCCGCATAGAACTTAAAAGGGAGGTGAAAGAAGCAGAAGTCCTGCATAAGACAAAACAATCACTTAGAACATTGCAAGCCATACAAAAAATAAGAGTCCAACTAGAAGCTAACCCAGCAGACCGTTCAGCCCAGATGTTGTTGCGCATGAAGCAGACCTAATATGTGAAAGGGGGCAATGCCAACCGCTTCTTAGCAGCTAAGATCCGGCAATAAAAAACACGTCATTACATTTTGCAGTTAAAAGACGAGGCCGGGTTAATGCACCGAGCAGAGGAAGACAAGAGGGCAGTATCATTTCATAAGGGGCTACTAAGAAATGAAGAAATAGACCCAACCCTCCAAAGAGGGTATCTAGCGGGAATAGGCCTACCACAGATCACACAAGAGGATAGGAAGAGCCCTTTACGGAAGAGGAGGTTGGTGATGCAATAAGCTCCCTACCAGCCAATAAAGCGCAAGGCCCGATGGCTTTGGTAAGGGGTACTATAAGGCCTTCAGGAACCAATTAATACAACCACTGACTCGACTTTTCAACCGAATCAGGGATGGTAGGGTAATCACAGAAGAAATGGGGCTATCCACCACGTCTTTGATCCTTAAACCAGGGAAGGACCCAAATGATTGCTCAAGTTATCGGCCAAACTCATTGCTAAATGGTGATGCTAAAATATACGCTAAGGTATTGGGCGGAAGATTGGCAAAAGTCTTACCGACAATTATTTATGGGGATCAGTCTGGTGCCAGATTCCTGTTAATCTGGAAAGATACAGGAATAGAGTATCTAGGCGTAACCCTAACCAAGGAATACAAAGGGCTGTTCAGAGCAAATATAGCTCCCCTATGGAAAAGGTTGATGGAAGACCTTCATAGATGGGATGTACAGGATTTGTCCTGGTTCACTCGAATCACGGCAATAAAGATGACATTGAGCTCCCTCACTCTTGAAATTCCGTCCCAGATGCTCAAAACACTGCAAGCAGCAATCCTTAACTTCGTCTGGCACAAGAAAAGGCCTAGGGCCACAAGAAAAGTCCGTTTCTGTTCCCCATTGATAGGTGGGTTTGGGGTACCTGAGGTGAAGCTGTATGTGCTTGCAGCACAATTGGCACCAATGTTATACTGGTTGATGCCGAACTGTAGAACGGCTGGAGATCTATAGAGCAGGGGGTTACACATGCTACTATTTATTAAGCATGATGTCAGCGGGGCAGGAGGCCCATTACTAGAGGTGACCAGATGTACCTTGCGATACTGAGACCAAGCCCAGCTTTGGAAGAAACTGCCTCCGGGCCTAGGACCCTATAGCCCTATCGGATACAACAAAGAATTCTCCCAAGGCCGGAGTAGCGCATTCTGGGTAGGTTGTGGGGCAGAGACACTTTAGGCCTGATGGACTTCTGCCGTAATGGTGTGCCGGTTGTTTTTGAAGACTGTAAAGAAATATTTAATGTTCAGGAACAGGAACGTTACAAATACATACAAATAAGGCACTTGATCTCCGAAAGGGTGGTAAAAGAAGCAGGTACAAGGGCTCCAACCGGAATAGAACATGCAATGCGGGAGGAACAGCAGAAAAGGGTATCTCAAAGCTTTATCGCCAGTTAGACAATGCCCAACCAGAAGAAAGACTTCCATATATGGACTGTTGGGATAGAGACCTGGGCATCACCATCTCAGACGAGCAATAGGGACAGATTTAGAAAAGGGCACACAAAAGTTCTAAGTGCACTTCCATTAAAGAATCAGCTTACAAAATGTGTTATAGATGGTATTTAACTCCACAACGTATAGATAGAATGAACCCAGAACTATCACCGCTCTGTTGGAGGAATTGTGGCTCCTCAGGAGACCTAGGACACAAGTGGTGGACTTGCCTTAAGGCCAGGTTCTTTTGGAAAGAGATACTGGGACACATCAAATATATAACAGGGGTAGTGCTGCCTTCATCTCCGGAAGTGATTCTGCTTGGCGCGATAGCAGAGGATTTGTACGCTGTGAGTGGAGCCATGGCAACGCTCATCACACATCTTTTGGCTGCTGCCCGAATTACACTAACCCAACCCTGGAAAAAAGTAGAGGCCCGATGGTGGCTTGGGGGTCGGTAAAGATTTGGGGTGTTCTAGCTATGGAAAAGGATGGTGCACTGAATACCGGGAATTATCAGAAGTTTCTTAAAATCGGGTCCCCCTTTTCTGAGTTTGTTACAGCAATTTAGTAACAGTTGCACAAACCGGGCTTACTGAAAAACAAGGCATCAACGCACTAGGTGAATGGACTCTGAGTAAAGCCCCAGGATCTATTGTTTTGCCACACTTGGTCATGTTGGCTATTGTTGGGGGCGAGAGCTGTTGAAGGTTCTAAAAATTACAAAACACATGTTAGCAATGTAAGAAAGGCTCCCAATGAACTTCTTATGGCCTCTCCAAATGCATGCAACTCCTGAATTTGTTGGTATCATATCTGGAACTAAATGTCTACTGTTGAAAGCTTTGGTGACAATGTACAATAAATAAAGGTTTAAAAAAAAGGGGGTATTTGCAATTACACCTTTTTTATCATTCATCCACATGCACACTCCCTCCCTCTCTGTCCTTCAGCTAACTTGCCTCGTGAATGTTGCTTCTTGTATCCATGTCCACAGAAATGATTTTTGAACAGTTGTGTAGTTTGTCAAATTTGAAATGACACAGGAAATGCTCCTTTTCTATGGAGGCCTTCACTGCACCGTCCAAGACTAGGGCCTTGAAAACAGGTAGAAATCAGGCATGATAATATCAGCTGATGGCGCTTGGCCAGGTATCTGTATATTTTTCAGGAGAGCGGATAGCTCATTTAGTGAAGTTGAACGTTTAACTCTTGAAATAGCGTCCTAGGCCTGTTCTTTTCTGAGGGTAATACTAACAAGTCTGCTGAGATTTAACTTTAATCATAGCTTGTCAAGAGATAGATCATGGGGACTAACGAAGATAGTACAGGGGCAAAGTGCTGGGCGCTTCCACGCACAGCAAGAGAAGTTCGAATCCACGATGGGTTATACATTCATGCTACAGTTATTCCCAAGCCATTAGGTAGCCCAACTCGTCACTGTCTCTACCCACGGCAAACTGTAATATCAGCTGCCCCACCTGCCTCTCCATTCCAATTCACCGAAATGTATACATTCATTGGTTTTTACTCAAAATAATCTCAAGATGCCCCTTCTGTGCTATGTCAAGATCTCATTTTTAGTTTTTGGCTCATTAGTGTTGCTTTAGCACCACCCATAAGGCAAAACGAATGGCATGGGCCATTTTTTAAAGGGAATAGAGACATGTGAGGATGAACACACTGCCTGCAGGTGTTGTTTGGCTATATACCCACCCATGGCATACTTACACACATGCCTAAGGGAATGCCTTTTTCCACCCAAGTGCAGTCCATCCCCACCATACCTCTCCTGTAAGGGCCTCCTTTCTCAGCAAACTGTGTGCTGTTAAGGGTCTGCAGTCTTTTAACCAGTCTTTTGAAACGTCATAGCTTAATTGCACCTGTAACTCACCTCCTTATGTAATAGAAATGTCCCAACCAGTTGTGTCATTGCTACCTAATTAATAAGTAATGTCTTCCTACAACTATTTTAAACTTCAGAAACCAGCAATGTTCACTTAATGGCTCTTGCTGCTTACTACTGTTTAGTGCTGCAGCTGTGGAAACTGTTGCTATTACCTTGCCGCCATAACAGTAGTGTTTTCCATAGGGGAGGGTTTTTCGTTCGGCAAATCTCACTGCGTGACTTTCAGTTTCACTTCCCTATCAAAAGTTTAATAAGCCTATAGAATTTCGTTATTGTACATTCTGTGAGAATTCAGTGTTTAATTTTATATAAAATGTAACCAAAGTTAAGTCAAGGATGGAAGCAACAATTTAAGAACATCAGTGTTCACAGTTCGTGAAATGCCCCTCATCGAAACGTCTTAGTAGTGCCTGGTAGAGTCAGGCATTAGTTTCGGTGCTTCTCTGTGCACATGGTCATACTGTTTTAGGTCTACTGCTTGAGCCGTGACACAGGTAGAGATGTAACTTTTTTTTTTCCTCATTTTGAAAAATTCCTGAAGATGCAAGTACATTATTTCACCACGATTCCAAACCACCTGATTTTGGAGAGAGGAGCTGCAAAGTGGCCACCGTTGAGCCAGTCCTGATTTTTCTGCTAACACTACCCACTTTGCATCCTGGACCTTATAGTTCAGTTGTCCTCATGATATGTATGCACGTGTTCCCGGCACAGAAAGTACTGCTGGCAAAAAAGCCCGGAATGGTACAAGGTTTTCACATGGCCAGTCTTCATCACTATAAAAAGCTGTTTTCGCTTTGACAACATAGTGCTTCTCATGCATGTATTTTACACATTCTGCAGTGTGACTGATTGCATGAGGTTGTTCTCTTATTTCTGTTTTTTAATGCAGCACACACCTTGCTCCTTGTGCACTAGAGAACACTGCTCTGTGTTTATACCCAAGCGTGTTTATTTTGCACACGGTCACCCAGGTTATCAATCATCAGGGAAAATAGAATCCTTCTAGTGTCCGCTTAGCGTGCCCGTAGATCCATGTTCCAAACACACATGCATCACTCTTTTTGAGACATGCAAATTCAACTTCTCCTTCCATCCACTGCCGCTTTTTCTGTGTCACCAACCATTTCCACCAAGCAGCCTTCAACCACTCCCACCTTAACTCCCGTCTCTTCCCTTCCTGCTCAATTCACGTTTCACAAACAGGGTTCTTATAATCACAAAAACATGTTTCTGGTTGGTAAACAATTGTTATAATCCCTGATGTGTTTAGTTTCCTTAAGTTTCACTACTGGAGTCATGCCTCTGCAAAAACAGTTGTTGGCGAGGCACGACTGCAATAGGAGAATGTGCAAAATCCATTCATGTCATATGTTTTGCTGTTTTATTGCACATTCAGCTAGTTGTATGCAGGATCACAGATGAATTCATCTTATGCAAGCTGGTACAACTGATTCTGTGCAATTTGCTATGTGCGTATAGAATTTCTCCCTCCCTGTCCTGCTGAGAATTATATTTCATTGTATACAAAATATGCTTATATTTCAGTGTATACAAAATATGCTTTCCTAAAATTGAGTGAAAGGCCGGAAGAAAACAAGGTTACCTGCTCATCAAACATCAATTATCCACACTTCCTTAATCGTGCCTGTAGCTCTTGGCTAAGTTTCCTTGCTGTATGCACGCTTATTAAAGACTTGGGGAAAGGTTATTTTTTCCCCATTTTCACCTGCCGCCTATTGTGCGCAGGTCCAGCTGGTGAGTGCTTTCTTCTTGGGAGTCCGTTGTCATGCTCATTGACCCGGAGCACCATTTTGGCAGAGTTTAGATCGTTCTCCATTCCTCATCCAAGCCCTCCTCCCTTTATTCCCCCTGCCCGCCTCCCGTCTCGCCATTGGTCAGTGAGCCTCCTCACGTGATCAGAACTCCCCATATCAAGGTCCCCCCCCCAGGGCAGCTCGCAAAGGGTCGGAGGCAAAGGGCAACTCCCTAGGGCAGCTCCCATTCCCTGTTTGCCCTGTTTGTCTAGGTCTCCCCAGCCAGGCCAAAAATGCTTCTGCAACACAAGATAAAAGATTACTTCCATTACCTTAACTTTGCTGGTACTAGTTAAGTTTTCCTTTAAAAAATGCCTCCGTCCATTCCCCTCTATTACGCTGCCCCCCTGTGAGCCCTTCCTCCTCTAACCCCTCTTCTCCACGTGGACATCCCTGCCAACTAAACTGCTATAGCAGCAACACCTGCCACTGATTAATACTACCGTTCCTGAACTCAGCCCCCTCTTCCAACACCATTCCACAACCCTAGTACAGCCACTACACCTCTCCCAGGCACTTGTTCACAACCGTCCATTCACCTAGCCTTTCCCCCTAGCATACACTCAAGTGGTCTTCATTCCGAACTATAGTGACTGCTCTGATTCCAGCTGCATTTTAGGTACTACAAATGTTTTGAATCTAGCTGCAGGTTAGGTGCTACAAATGTTTGCATCCTGGTGCATTTTAAGTACTACAAATGTTTTAATCCTGGTGCATTTTCGGTACTACATATGTTTTGAATCCAGGTGCATTTTAAGTACTACAAATGTTTTGAATCAGGTAGACAGAACCAGCTTATCGTGCAAACAGCTGAAGTGGGAATAGAAACGGATCTATGACATCTGATTCAGCTCTTTACATGGAGATCACCGCAGCAGTATGAACTAGCCAGGAAGGAAGTCTAACAGATTATGTGGAAACAACAAACGGTTTGAATCAAGGACAAGTCCTTGTACCCGCATTGTACAACTTATATGTGGCAGAGTTAGCCACTAAGTTGGATGCTTGTAACACCCACCCACCAAAAACAGGTACGCACACTGTGGGTTGGCTTATGTACCCCGACAACAGCATACTCATAGACAGAACCCCTATTGGCCTACATAGGGCCTTGATGGCTCTGCATACATATTCAAAGAAAATGGGCTAGAGCTAAATCTGGAAATGACAAACATCATGGAGATAGGAAATAAGCAGATAGCCAGGAATTTTGTATGCAAAATAGAGGGGGCAAGAATAGAAAAGTAAAGACCTATGGTGCATTATTCTCCCCCAGCTGCTCAGTTGCTTCCAACAAGATTATATGACCTCTAAGGATCTGTGTAAACTTGGGGTAATTCAGGAACTTGCTACGTCTGCGGGGGATGCTCTATTGAGGGGCTGCTCCATGTCTATCATGCTAGCCTCATCCTGAGCATCCTATTTGGACTTGAGACGCATACAGATAAAGACCTGAAGTGGCTTAAGGTGTTGGAGGGGACAATCTGGAGATGCGCATAGGGGCTTACCCAAAGGGTACATATAGAAGTAATTCAGCTCAAACTGGGCCTTTGTACTGGGAGTTCCCCCAGCTGGCCCACACTGATGACATCACACGTGAAATACATTTTGATGAAAAGTCTCTACAAGGAGTTGTGTTTATATTGTTGATAACAAGATGTCAGGAGTGATCGGGAGACCTATCATGAACTACTTAATCTATTAAAGAATGTACTCATCTAATATCATTGTATTGGAGCGTTGTTGTTAATACAGAAACCTAATCATGTATAAACATAGGCAATGACTGCAGCATGCACCATAGAAGTACATTATTTATAATATTGTAATTTTGGATACTACAATAACGAATGCTCCCTTATCAGAGTTTTGAGTAATGTTAAACATGTAATAACTAGCTAACAATTCTAGACTTACAGCACTTGTGCTGGTACAAACAATACTTATGAAGCACCACAATACATACAAATCAGATGCACATACAGGTGAACTAAAGTAAGGAAGAAAGAAACTGCATCATCAGAAAATATGAATGACATTAAAGTTTATCTTCATGTATGCAAATGAATTGTGTGTTTGAGGCCTGCTCACTTACCCATGTATGTGCACCATGAGCTGAGACCAAACCCTAAGGAAAGTACTTAAAGAACATACGACAAGGTTAATATCTAGATATATAGCACCTTTTTAAATTTTATTATTCTGATTGCCAGTGAACAAAACCACCTGACCTATATATGTCAAGGAACAAAAACAAGTGGTCCAGATATGTGATGTCATCAGTGATGTCATCAATGACATTTGTGATGTCATCTTTGATGTCCTGGGTGTTAGTCCTAGCAGCGCACAGTGGTGGCACGAGTTATGGTTGCTTAGCTTACCATAACTGGCGAATTTCAGGGGTTTTTCGGGTTTACTTGGAACCATAACGTCCGTTTAACAAAGTTTTTTCTTTGAATTTCATAGGTTTTTATTAGTCCAACTTAACCATAACGTCCCTTTAACAAAGTTTTTTCAGTGAATATATATATAATATACAAATATAACATATTTATTAAGTGAGTATAACATACATCAAACATTTGACATATTATACCTCTCAATCAATTCCAAATATAAATTTTTATATCAATTCTGAAGTACATATATGGAAATGTGTACAAATCAATCAAAATAGCCCACATTCACTGAACTTCACACGTTCTTACTCCTCCTACATGCCATCCCATATCATACATACCATAAGAATATTTCAATTCTTTTCAATAGTCATCTGTTCAACACATTAATCAACTTTCTAACAAATTTACACATCTGCAAACCAAGTTATCAATGTTTTCTTTCCTATTCACATAATATTCCTTAAAATGTATCAAAGATGTTTTTATTATCCCAACCAGTGAACTGGTTTTGGCTAAACAAGACCATGTGTTATTCTACCGTCCTGGTCTTCATCAGGAAATGTATCAGAGTTCTAGCCAAAAGAGGGGAATTTGGGGAACTCTTGAAATTCTGAATATCATTCATCCGCTGAACCTCTAAAATGTATTGTAGTTCACTCATTCCATGGTGCGACTATTTACTATGTGGCAATTTTCCATTCAATGAGACTCCCGAATGGGGCTCCGGCAAGTATTATGTAACCGACGCTCCGAGCAATAACATACATCGCTCAGTTGTGGCATCTTCCCTCAGTTTTACTTGCACCAGATTGGCTCTTGTATAGGCATTACATATGAATGTGCTAGACACTGCCATCGTATTCCCAAGTATTCTCACCATTTGGTAGCAATTACAATCTTATGGCCAGGTTGTACGATTATGGCAGTGTCTGGCAAATGCCTGTCCTCTGCCTACATACAATCCAAAAGTGTGTGCTTTACCAATGCTTGTTTACTTGTTGGTCCGGTTGCTTGCACAGATCATCTGGTCTCAAATGTGGCCATCATTTGCTCAAATAAAACCATCTACTTCTACTGGAATGTATGGCCCTACTGTGGATCTCATTCTGTGCACCATTCGTCTCCCATTCCCTCCTTTCCCACAACTACTAATACACTAATACACTCCATACGGATGCCAGTCAAAGGCACCCTCATCAACACAAGCTTTGCTCTTAAGCAAGCGATAACCGTGATCCAGTGAACAATCTGCCATTATATTTTAACAGCTTGTACATGATCAATTCGAAAATTAGACATTTTAGGACCTTATAAATGAGAAAATAGCAGCCGATCCATTGGGAAAAACATGACACCTAAGGTTTTCCTAATGTATCTCTAGGCTCTCCATTTAACCTCATTTTGATTGGGGTTGACTATGGTACGGATCATAAAACACACGGAGGGAGCAGCTCGCCACTTGTTTTTTCTGGTCAATGCCTTATTCGTCGTAATCTAGGGGTAGAGCGTGAAGGGAGCAGGAAACACACTCTGCATATTTCCAGCTATGCAAGGGGAAGTCTACACTGTCACTGTCCGTATCTCATATTGATGCGGGAGGGGATGCTTGAATACCTGTAAAGTGTCTGCCTTGTGAACCGGAAAAAAGCAGTTGTCATCCCAAGCAATTTCTAGCAATGATGGCCTCCACGCACGTATGCGCGACTCCGCTTTTTATCACTCTCTGCTGAGTTTGTGGGTACATTATTGTAATAATGGCCTGGACCACACACAAATTTGTGACAAGTTTATTGCTGACAAAGTATTGCAGCATAGAGGCAATACCACCCCACCCCTCAGAGGCTTTAATGCAATTGAGAAGGCTGCTCCAGCCGGAATGTCAAGTTGCATACATTCTCCTGGGACATCACTGCACTCTATGACTGCCATCTTTTACAGCACTACATTCTATGTCTCATATCTCAAAACACAGGTTATCACACACCTATTTTCTTTATCACATGGACACTTTCACCACTCTATTATTGTTACAAAGTTGCCCTTCTTCTACTGGAATAGATTGTGCACCCACCTTTACCACATTAACAGGATCGTAATATATTTTTAATTTTTTTATTTTTTATTTTTTATTTGTTTGGTTGATTAAATCAAACTTTCAAATTTTTCATACATGTTAAAATCATTCATACATTTGAGCACTATTAGTTCACAATATTCAGTTTGTGTTTGCATGATTACACTTTCATTTTATACACTTTGCAATATCATTGATTATGAGAAATTAGTTATCAATCTCAAGAAGAGAATGCAGTCAGTAAAATCTAAACAATAAAAATCTATAACACACATAAAACAGTGTTCAATCATTGCACCATTCAACATATAATTTGTCTCTATCAGGAAGTATTGCTCGAACATATTGGGCTAGTGCAGTTTGTACGGCAGTTCGCCAACTAGAGAATATACATATTGTTTCTCGCTTACAATCGTGGTCTGGCTTTCTCACCCGCACAACATCTCCAACTTATAACTTGACAGTCTCTGCTGCCTTTGCTGGTCCTATTGCAAATGCCACACATCTATGTGCATGGGGCTGTCATGCCCTAACCAGGCCAGAGACACTTGGGTATCTGCAAGTCTTCCTGGTAATACCACATACGAACACGACTCCATGATCACCTCATCACCCTAATAAAACGCAGTTAGCTGAGCACATTCCAGCTAGCTGTTCGCATAGGTGTCCCTCAGGCCTAACACAGCCAGTACCCAGTCTAGGTGTCCACTCACCAGACTGAACACATCCAACTGATTTCCTCAGCACCACACCTATCGCTAGGAAGCAGCTATCATCCAACAATGACACCAGCTGCACAAATATCCGGTGCTCCCACGCACCGTATGACACACTCTCTCTCTACTGACTTGAACTATGGTTTCCGAGGGCTTTCAACCTACCAGCGCTTTGAGATCATATCAATGATACATAAGGCGCTATACAAATGCCAAATAACATAACATAACAATAACCATGCAAATTGCTTCCTTTGTGGTCCTGTTTACCATTTCAGTGTCTTCGCATCTGGTGTTTTGTTCTTGTTTAGTATGACATCTTTTTGTCAGAGGTCAGTTCTTAGTTTACTAGGGAATTGAGATCCATTGTCAGTGGTGACACTCTCAGCCCCCCCGCCCCAAACACACCATAAAGAAACATTATGAATAGTTCCATAGTAGCTGCTCAAGTCATGTTAACCTCATGCCGCTTGGAGTACAGATCAGTCATTTGTACCGTATAACTAACAACCTGTACCTCGATCCATGTCGATTGGTCCTAAAAGGCTCATTGTTAACCCTTGCCAGGATTGTGGAGGCAATTCTTTAAGAGGCAAAGTTTGAACTTTTAATTGATAGCTCTTATTAGACGCATCACTCCTTTAACTGCCATTTCACGACACTCTCAAACCATGGCCGCTAGTAATCAGCACTTAGAAGTTGTTTGGTCCTTGTTGTTCTGACATGGTCCACATGAGCTATATAAACTAGGCGTGACCTGATAACTGAGTGAGTCGCTGCTTCACCGCCTCGAAAAAGGTAGCAAACTTCACACTAAGTTCCCCTCACACTGCCTAGATGTTGTTTCACAATCAACATCATTCTGTCCGGACAGCCTAGTTCCATGAATACAAAGAAAGCACGCATCACGCAATCCTTAGCACATTCCCAATCCAACTCGTGTTTGCTCACAATTCCTTTGCACCTCATTAATACCGGCTTATTTGTTACACAATGGATACCCGAGCATGCACAGGGAATCTCATCATGCAATCTGGAAAGCAGCTCTTTGAATCTGATATGTACAAAATGACAATGTTTTGACGTGGCATCCTGGAGACCCAGTTCACAATACCTCTATACGAGTCATCAAATTCCTTAGCCCCAAAAATAGGTTTCAACTGTTTGTGATGTGTGTGCAGTACACAGTGCGACCCCATAAGAATGCTTTAAATGTTCCTATGCTATGCCCCATTTCCTTGCCGCCCTACAGATGAGAGAGTACAGCACTTAGGCCAGTGTAACCCTCATCAGTTGTGAGACATGTTGGGTGTTGGGTGTCGTACTATGCCTATGGAGACAACATTGAGTAGGCTGTGACCAGGCCCTGCCACTCAGTTGCTCCACTCAGCTCCAGTTTTGGCACCTTCTAAGCCTCTACTTAAGGACTCTACGGCAGCTCCAGGCATACAGCACTGAGTAGGCTGCTGGTCACGTGACAAGGCCCTGCCACTAAGTTGCTCCGCTCACCACCTATTTAATCAGTCCTCCTTAGGCATGCTCATGACCAGCGTCCTAAGCAAAGACCGAGCGAAGACAAGGGCCTCACCTGTGTGTGCCTGATAGGGCCAAGGTCCTGACCTGCTATCCTACATTACACTACAAAGTAATCTCAACTACTGCTATTCACCAAAAGACATCACCATCTGTCTCCTTCCTCCACAGCCCATCCACACTCTCACTAAGGTTGGAATGGCCAAGTGCCTGGGCAGCCCTGGCAAGCTACCATAGCAAACCACATCTATTTTGCCCTTGCCCCCATCCAATACCCATGGATCTCATGTTGATCAATGCTCGTTCAGCAGTCGCTCACGCTGCAGAAATTGTTAACCTCATCTCGTACAACAACCTTGATGCCCTGTTTATCACTGAAACGTGGTATAACCCATCCTCCCTACATGTTTTCGACGTCCTCCTAACCCAAAGCTACTGCATCCCACATGCTGACCAGCCTGGAAGGGCAGGAGGTGGAGTGGCAATCATAAAAAGGAGCGATTGGCCATGCTCCTTCACCCCCTCCCCCAGAACAAGCTTATTTGAATCACTTGCCTGCCAATTCCCTCTATCGCACAAGGAATCCATCACCTTACACCTACAGAACACCTCACAGGAGTGCCTCTTTCATTGCAGACATCTCCATCTTACTCTCCTTTACCAAATTAGCACATTCTAATAATGTATTCTCCGTGATTTTAACGTCCCTGAGTCACAGGCTGACATCCACATTCAAAGCAAGCTTTTCACACTGACCACTTCCATGGATCATAAGCAAATTGACTTAGTATTCACTTCATCCCCCTGCATCACCCGTGCAGACCTTATCCCACTTAACTGGTCTGACCACACCACCATCCCATTATCAATCACCCCCTCGACTACGGCTCACAAAGGCCAGGCCAAACACCTCCTCACTCAACGCTGCTCATTGAAAACCTTCCTGGTCAATGGGCTATAAGCAAACTTTGCAGACTTCCCCACCCCAGGGAATACCTCAGGCCTCCTGGAATTATTCAGCAACTCTGCTATGAAACTGGTGGACACTCATGTTCCCCTAATATCTAGCTGGGCTAAAACCAAACCATCTGCTCCATGGTAGACCCCTGAGCTGTTCTCCTGAAAACGCTCAATCTGAGCCCTAGAGAAACGGTGGCACAGGGACCATAACTCAGGAGACCTCACCAAACCTCCAATCTCTCAGCGCAAACCCTAGGATTGTGATTACTGAGGCGAAGCTGCTTACTATTCTACCACCATTTTGGCACCCTCTAATAGGAGCAAAGCCCTCTTTGAAGTAATAAAGCATTTTACTGAACCCTCACCCGACCACGAGGTAGCAGCAATTTAGGAAAAGTACAACAGAATCAACACCTTTGTTATAAAAGAATAGACAAAATTCGAGGGACCATTGAATCAACCTCTCACAGCATTAGCATCCCCTGCACACCGGCATGCACACTGCCCCTCTGGACCAAGTTCTCTACTCTCTTTCCCTGGGTCTCCTTAAAATGATTCCACCCTCAAACCTACTTCTTTCTCTGACGATATAATTCCAGCCTCCATGATTAAGCAATTGACGGGCTTGGTGCTTAATGCACTCCTCAGCATCATCAATGCCTTCCTCGCAGAAGGATAATACCTGGACACCCTCAAGAACGGTCTCATGCGACATTTTTAAAAAATGTTTACCCTAGATTCAGCCGACCTGGCCAACCACGAAACTCCCGTTTTGTTTCAAAATCTTGGAAAAAGTACACTATTCACCAGAATCAAACAACTCCACCTCCTAAATGACTATCAGTCAGGGTTCCACCCGAAGTATAGCATCAAGAAAGCCAACATCCAGGTGGTGGATGATGTTCTCCAAATCATGGATAAGGGTGATTCCTGCCTTCTTGTCCTCCTTGACCTCTTGGCTGCATCGACAGTGTCGACCATGGCATCCTTGTCTCCCTCCTTGCTGACAAGATGGGATTCTCTGGCAGAGTCCTGAATTTGTTTACCTCCTACCTCTCAGGCAGACAGCAGGTTGTCCAGATGTGCTCCGTTCCAAACAACTCGAGGTCTACTGCAGAGTCCCCCAAGGCTCCATCCTCTCACCAATCCTTTTTAACCTTTACATGGAGCCTCTGGGCACTTTACTCAAAGATTCCAATATAGCCATCCACAAATATGCAGACGATACTCAGTTGTACATGAGAGTAAATAGCATGCAGGACATCATTCGTCTCTGTGATTATCTAGCCATCATTCAGTCCTGGATGTCGACTGCCTACCTCAAACTAAACCCTTCCAGGACTAAATTCGTCCTCATTGGTCAGCCCACTAATAAACAACCTGTCCAACAATGGCTCAATGATATGCGCCTGGAAGGATTTGATCCACAATTCTCATAGTTAGCAAAATACTTAGGCTAGACCATTGACAACAGCCCGTCCTTAGAGAAACACCTAGCCAAGAAGGCCCAAATAGCCTGGCTCAGATTCACTACCCTTAATAAAATCAGACCCTTTATCCCGACGCAGGACTTCCAGACCCTAGTGCAGGCCCTTGTGGTCTCGCACATCAATGGGGGAAATGCTCTCCTGACAGGGTTCCCGGCTGCTTACTTGGCTCACTAAAAGCAGTCCAAGACATTGAGCATGTCTTGTTACGGAAGCATGGAAATTTGAGCAAAATTACCCCCATCCTACTCAAACTACATTGGTTTCCACTCCAAGCAGAGATACTGTTCAAGACTTCATGTATCATCTACAAAGCAGTCACGAGAAGCTCACCAGCGTACCTCGTGGCTAAGCTTCACATATCTGGTGGCACACGCTCCTCATGCAGCAAATCAACCAACTTGTCAGCAAAGAGAGGACCTGCAAACAATCCTTCTCTTGTTATGCGCCCACCCTTGGGAACTCGATCCCGGTGTCAGCTCGGAATGCCCCCATAATTCTCCAGTTTCGCAAATCTCATCAAAACATAGCTCTTTCACCACCTGACCGAGGACTTATTCCAATGGATAACGATATCGACACACAACCTCACAGTACTGCTCTACTGTTAAGATAAAAGATGCCAGCCCAAATGCTGGCTACCCACACTGTGTACAGTTTTCTGCTGATTTCGAGCTAGGTCAGCGCTTTAAACATTAAAATAAAAAATAAAACAATGCCAGCAAATGGGACAATCCCCTTTACACTGCGCAACTGATCCAAAAAGAGTTTATTGTTACTTCCCTGTCAATACCTCACATCTTTTTTTACATTTTTTTATTACGATTTATGGTTCAAATATATAAACCTTTATCTTTCCATCCAAAAGCCATAAATACAAGAACAAAAAACACAGAGATGTTTTCATACCATCCCTTGACATCCGACCTTTCCTGATAAAACCAGCATTTTGTCACTTGAAAGTATGCCCTCCCCCTATCATTTCTCATCTTAAAACTTGCAGTTCAATGACCTCCCAGGGATTCTTTTAAAAACGGAATAGTCACAATTAACAATGGGCGGGATTCTCCCGCTGTGATCCAAGACCAAATAGCTTCATCGTCTTCCATACATCTGCCTTCAATAAGTTTCCCAATATGTCTTGTGCGCCTCTCTGTGAGGCCTGGACAAAACAGAACAATATGTTTTAATATTTCTGAATTTTCTTACGGATTACAGAATCTACATCTTGAATCCGGGGCGTGACCATATAGTTTTAGGATTTGTCTTGTCGGTAGAATGTTAAATCGAAATCTCATGAACTGCGTTCTGTACCATCTAGATGGAAAGTGTTTTAGGTATTGGGGCAAAGAGTCATATGCCTTTGTTTCATTCTTCAAATGGATTTGACTAAGGTATGATCCCATTGCCCTCAAGGTCCCACCTTGTCATCTTCTTTCAAGAGTTTTTTTTTTAACTCTCCCCAGGCTAGATCGAAGGGTGTCCAAATAAGTACCCAAAGAGTCTACCAGGACTAAGCATGTTTTCCCCCATTGGTCTAGGAGCGAGTTATATCTCAGATATTTGTCCTGCCTCAAAATTGAGTAGGGCATAGGTGTTGGCTCCAATATGCATTTTCTAAATAAGGCCAGCAACCTCCAGACCGAGCTGGCCTATATCGATGTCAGTCCCAGCTCATATCAAATAACTGCTATTGGGACGTTTTGGGGCAATCTCAGTATCTTCCTCCAAAAAAAGCTTCCAGTTTGCCCCAAATTTCCCATGCGGTAAATGTTCACCCCTCAGCTCCAATGGTCACACAAGCCACAACCTATCAGTAGGATGGAAAATCTGCAATATTTCCTGTAGTTCAATCGACCCTGGGCTGTTAAGGCTTTTATTTTAATTTTCAGGTCTTGCTGGCATGGAAAGTCTGACCAGCTGGAGTTTCTCTGTATGCCGAGGCATACTACTGAGGTGACCTCGGATAGAAACTCATTGCCTAAGTGCCATTTAAACATTATTTTCTGTCTACCCTTGCTAGAGGAGAACACTAGAATGTCGGGTTTGGCAACATTTATATCTAGGCCATTCCTTTCCATGTATTTTTGTAAGTCTGTTAACGTTCGCTGTAGGCCCATGGGCTACATCATCAGCGTATACAATGCGTGATATTGTTTGGCCATTGATCTGTGGAGGGAATGTGTTGGCTAGATATTTGCTGGTTCTTAGCTCTGTTAAAAAAGGACAATAAAGTAGGCGCTAAGGGCATCCCTGTTTCAGTCCTCGATATGTAGGAATTTCTTTTGTTAGGGTTCCCTGGTCATTCAATCTAATTTGGATTTTAGTAAAGGAATAAAGGGCTTTTATAGGTTCCAATATCTCTCTAGGGTAATTACCAGCCTCCATTCTTGCCCATAGTAAGGTCCTGTCCACCATGTCGAAAGCTTTTCTCAGGTCTAGAAAAAGCAATATATATTTTAGATTGAGTTATTAAGGCACTCCCTTTCAGGAAATGTATGAAAAACAAATTTAGCTCTGTCCCGACTCCCCGGATGAACCCAGATTGTTGCGGGTCAAAGCCATTGGTTTCTTCAATTTACTTGCTCAGGGTTTTAGTAGCAGGGCCACAAAGAGTTTCCCTAACACATCCAACAGGGCGATAGGACATTAGTTTGACTGATTGCTCCTATCGCCCTTCTTGAAGATTGGGACGATAATGGCCTTTCTCCACGAATCAGGAATAATCCCTGATTTCATTATCTGAGTGAAGAGATCACAAATAAACTTCAGCCAAGCCTCTCTATGGTTCTTTATCATTGAATTTGTTAATCCATCCGGACCAGGTGCGTTTGATGCATCAGCTTTCTTTATTAGGAGCTCTAAATCAAGCCTATCCATAGGGATAGTCAATGGTTGGTTCACCTCATTCCTGAGTTCCATTGGAAGACAGGGTTCCATCCCGTAAAGTTCTTTATAAAAATTACGCCAAGCCTCCTCAGTCACCGCGTTGATTAAGGCAGATCAATTAGAGATAGTTAGCCTTTTTAGCCTTTGCCAGGTCTGTCTAATGTCTTTCTTTGCTAAAGCCCTAAGCATAGCTTCTGCATTTTTTTGAAGTAGCACTGCTTTAAAGCCATGCAACCAGTTTGAATATCTGATTTTTTTCATTTTCAATAGTATGAAGCAAGCTTTTGTTTCCAGCTTCCTTATCAGTTCTAGCTCTCTATTGAGCAGTTTTATTTCCTGTCTGATCTTTCCATCATCCACTTGGTTGTGAAGCGGATGCAAACTTCCTCCCACTTTGACTGATCTGGAGAATTCTAACAACACAACGGTGCATAGTTTATGTCAGCTCATTCCCATTGTCTCTCGAAGCCCTTCTGCAATGTTGGATATCTTCGGATCTCCGTCTAATGCGGGTTCTTGTGTTGGTGGCCGCCACTCTCGGTCCCCATCTTTCCTCTCTCCTATTATTCTTTTTCCCCCAAGTCAACCTCAGAAGGGCAAGGTTTCTGGTTCGTTTTGATACAATCTCCTTTAGGTGTATGTCTCCAAGTATATTTGGAAAAACAAAAATGTAATCTAGAATCGAGGAATGGTTGCGATTTGACAACCTGTGCTGGCTGGTTTCCCTTTGTTTGGCCATTATGCAGGTAGAGGTCTCTAGAATACACTGTCCTAAACCCTTTGGGTGCGTTGCATTCGTCCCATCACATACACCTCTTCTTCATCCATTGTTATCCCCCTTTCATTGATACATGGAATATTTGAAGTCTCCTGACGGTATGACAAATGTGTTCTCGTGCGTTTCAGCAATGTGGTCAAGGGTTTCGGTTATCTCAGATACCAAAGTATCTATTTTTATAATCAGGGGGTTCCAGTAGACATTTATTAATAAACCCTGTGTGGGTTGTTTGCCACCCCATTTTTTATTATAACATATACCATCTGGAGGAAGGGATTTGGTTTATGAACCCTGGATACTTCCATACCAGTACCGTTCTTTGTTAATGTTAAAAGGCAAGCAGCGGGTCTACCCTTCCCAACACTATAGGCTGGATTCAAATGAGAGGAGTAGCCATCTGGGTTTGTGGGAGCCCTCTGTCATGTCTCTTGTAGGCATATAATGTCCATTATCCAGCAATAAATGTCTATCGTCCCTGGTGTTCCAGGAACAAAATGTCCATACCTTAGTTCATTGTTATTGAGTGTTTCTATGTAGGACAGTGGTAATTCTACCATTTACAGTTGTCTGCACATCTATATATGCCTTCTGTTTCTCTTACTTCACACTCAATGTTTCAGTTGGTTTTAAAACAGGTCTTGAGTGATCCCTTATGGCTCATCTTAATGGTATTATATTGACCACTACTCTTGACCTGTAGGACGTCTGTGCTATCCAATGTCTTGTCTCCTCTGGACTTTCCTGCGGTCGTGCACTTTGTGAACATTTTTGTTAGGTATTGGTCCATGGGTTGCTTCCTCCAACAATCATCCTCCCACTCTCTTGATTTTTCGTCCTCAAACCTATCCGATAATTCAAAGCCTACTGGCAGTAGTAGATGTGCCAGGTCCAATAGAGACGCTTTATCATCCCTGATTAGAGATGTAAGATTACTCGATCTTTCTCTTGGAAATTTCACTATTTTACTGTCTTCTGATTTAATGAACCTAAACGAGGGGATGTGTTGGAAAAGGTTCATTACATTCAGACGATTGCGAATTAGACAATCACACCCTGGGAAGAGGCGTTGGAGTTGTACTGAGTGGTAGTTAGTACCCTTTCTCTCTTTATTATTCTTAGTCTCTTTCTTAGACCTTTCTTTCTGCCTATCGGAAGCGTTTCTTTCTAAATCTTCTTTTAGATTTTTATTGGCTGATTTAGAACTTTTCTCCCCAACGTCAATCGTCTCCTTCCTGTTCATGTGGATAAGAGATATTTTATGTTTCAAAGTTAGAAAATCAGGGACGGGTCGGCTCCTTTTCAATTGAGGGATGGGTCGTTGGGCCTCTCTCTCTTCCATAAGAAGATGAGACTGTTGCAGAGGTGTTATTATGGGCTGATCCCGTTGAATCACATTCTGTGCTTCTTCTGTCTGCTCTTTTATTTCTCTTTCATTGCTAGGAGGCCAAGATGTGTTTGCCACGTCCTCCGCTTCATTAGCATAAGTTGATAAATCTAATAGGTCTATTACCTCACATTTATGCATGCATACATATTTTTTTAACACTTACCTAATGGTCCTCAGCTAGGACTCCACCACTGCCAGAACATCCTGATCCAAGACTCAACCTAACCAGACAACCCCAATCATCCTGTCAATCCAAGCTACTGTTGTTGCATGCGTAGGCTTCTGTCTATTACAAATGCTACTACATCTGCACAAGCCCAAGAGCTCCATACAAAAAAAGCAGTGACACCCACCACATATGCCATCCATATGAGCCTTAGTACAACTGTGCACATTTGCATTCGATGAGCCCATTGGGTACCATGCCAAGCAAAGAAAGAAACATTTTTCGGCTTAAGTTCCATTCCTCCACAGCATGACCCTCACAGACACCATGCTCTGCCTGGATTTTTCGAATTAATTCACCATAACCCTACTTGGCATATCAAGTTGAACTAAACTCTTAAAACACTGTACACCCAATATGCAATACTGCCCCGTATAACATGCTCATGACCATGTCTCTACCTGAAAATAAAATTAATGAAATGAAAAATGCTCAGGATAGTGGTTCTCCTAACTCAAGGTGCCTTATCCCCTTCCCCTCAGCGTCCTCCCTCTGTGGAAGCTGAGTAAAGGCATCAGCATTCATTCCCCAAGGACCAAGCTACGCTTCCTAAAAAGCTCAAGCTTTACTGGATGGCTTCCAGGAATTTTACTACCCGTTGGAGATGGAGCAGAGATAGCAGTGCACTGTGTTCCTTGATGCCATGCACCAAAAGACCACATTCCTATTGGACTTAGTTTTCAACATAGTGTGAGCAGCAGCCCTCCCCATGGACACTTCTGTCTTAGCCAGAAGACACGTTCATGTAAAGCTCTGGCTCATAGATGCATGCCAGAAGAAGGGAAATAGAGCACTTCAAGCCAGAAGATCAGGGTGACCACACTACAAGTCATCTCTCTCCAAAATGGACAGTAACCCCACTGACTGCTCCGTGGTCAGGGGAGGCTCCTGGATTTCTACCAACAATGTTCCCACTCCACGACGGACACCTGGGTCCTGGAAATCATCTGACATGGGTATGCATGAATATATTTGACACCTGCCCTTCTGACACAGGAACATGCCACACATCCTGGCCGGGGATCCCTAGAAGGCACCCACACCACAGCAGGAGAGTATGAATCTTCAAGAGAAGAATGCCTCTCCAGTTCAACCAGACCGAAGTAAGAGGCCGGGGCTGTTACTCAACAATAATCCTAGTTCCCAAGTCCACCCGGATTTACAGGCTGGTTTTGGATCAAAAGAAGAAGAGTCGACACATCGACAAAATCAGATCATAAATGGAGACACTCTGGATGATCACCCCCCGCCCCGTCTCGTGGCAAATGGAGACTGACTTGCATCACTGGAACTCATGGATTCAGACCTGTAAGTTTCAATCAGGTCTTCAGGACACACGCATCTAAGGTTCGCGATTGCTGCGCTGCATTTCCAGTTTACTCTCCCCCCCATTGTCCTATGATCTGCTCGTTTCAGCAAGATCAATGTGCCCTTGGTGGGGAGCCGGGAGGAATAAGTAGTCATCTACCCTTATTTGGATACCTTGCTGATCCAGGGTCCCTTCCAAGAAAGTAAAGCATGTTATGTACACATGGTTCACATCCAATTAAAAGCGCCTAGGTCTCTCCTGAATGCCAGAAAATCCAAGCCAACACAGACTCTTCAATGCAAGACTTACCATTTTAGTGTAATAGCGACTTTCTCACCATGAAGGCCCTAAATAGTGGTAAGAGCCTAACCTTGCGGATCTTAAATGCAACACGTTTATATTTGAAGAAATCTTTTGAAACACCTAGAAAGTAAATTAGTGGAAACATATTTAAATACAATAAATGGAATATGCACCCATGCTACTTTCTCCATAGGAATGTACCATGCCTGGTAAGATCGTTTGTCTTGTCTTCCCTATGTCTTCCCCTCCCATGCATGGTTGTGCTTTGAAACACTTATGTATGAGCGCATAATACATAATCAATCAATCAATCAATAGGCACCTCTACCCGCGCCCTACAATGCACCAACATGGAGAAACCTTATTGAACACAGAAAATGTAAATGCGTGGAAACATTTGAATAGAATTACTGTACATTTTGAACATGTGCGGAGATGGATGCAACTACTAGGTATGAGATGGGTGCTGCTCATTGGCAGGTAGGTGAGTCTACCGTGGATCCTTGGTGAAATGGCGGTACAGTGCGGAACAGGGAGGCAGATGGAGGGAAGGTTAATGCAAGGGTTGGGCAGGGAGACTATTCTGGAGGATTGCAGGACTTGCTGGGCTGTGGCTTATGTTGCAAGCATTAGTCAGGGGGCATGTGCGCATCCTGCCCTCCTTGGCAGGTGAGATGCTGCATGGCTACCTATGTCTGTAAAGTTCAAGCTTTTTCCCATTGCTTTGGGGGAACAGGCGATTCTGAGGACCTTTGCCACATGAAAGGTGGGAGTTTGAAGCAGAGGAGACCTTGCAGCTTTGGCTTTCATGTGAGGATTGTAGGTAAGATTTGAATGTTTGTATTGGCGGAATGACATAGCGATGTTTTCAGGTGTTAGCAAGACCTTTCTTTATGATTTCCGCGTGAGGCTGTCTCCTGTGTGAAATGTTGTTGTGAGAGGTTGATCTCTGTGCTCTTCAAATGGCACTACATTTGTGTCCGGCTATTCACTGACTGTTAGCACCATCTTTGATTTTTCTAGGCATATGAAAGTGATTTACAGTGGCAATGCTGGCATGTATTGTGGGTGCATCATTGTGGAATTGCACTGCAGCATCAGTGCGCACACAGAAGGCTGATGGCTGAAAGGTGTTGAATCAGTCATAACCTGGCAATCCCTCCAGGCCATTGTTGCTCTGCCTGGAAAGCCATTATATAAGGCCAAAGATCATATTCAAATCAGGCATGGTCCCACCCCCAAAAGAGTCAGCCCAGCTTGAACTGCTAGGTCAAATCCCTTCTGCACAAGACCACAAGCATCCCTAGAATGCTTGTATTTATATTTTCAAGTGTCCCGTGAAGGCCTTATGACATATTAAAATACAATTTCCCATAAACGAATACAGTGTGTTCCTAAAACATTAAACAAAACTGATATCGGGTCAATCAAACCCTGCATAAAAAAATATGCTTTACCATTTAAAACAACATTACAACCATGACTAAAGTATGCTTAAGCTACAACATTTTGAAACAAAACTTCATCATGATAAAACATAACTGTAAACGTTTAATAAAAAATAAACATTTCAGAAGCCATAAAATCCGGATAATTAAAAACTTTTCAAGTTTTGTCCTCTTAGACCTGGAATTTTCCCAAGGCTTTTAAGTAAAGTAAGTTTTCCAGATTATCATAGCCTTCTCGAGGCTCAATTTCCTCATATCTCTCAGAGATAAATTCTGTATGCTAGCCTTGCCAATTTCCCAAATAGTTCTCAGTGTAAGATTGGGATTCCTGAGCACAACATTGTTTGGCCCTTTGACACAAAGCAAAAGACACCAGGCTGTGCTCCTTTGATTTGTCATTCTGTCTTATTCATGGCTTCCAAAAAGGAACAACTCTGCAGTGAATTCTTTAGTTTTTTATTGGTCTCCTTCCGCTCTGTTTGCAGATTCTTCTTCATTTCATCCTTCTCCCGGGCCTTGCAGACATCTCACCAAGTTTCTTCTTTACATTGTTGGCCATACAGGGAGATTTTAATTTATCACCCGACAGTTCAAATTTTGATGTGCGCTCAAAAGACTGGAGTGGGATGCCATCTTCCAAAGTTCTTTTGCTAACTCCACTAATAATTAAGAACTGGGGTAGCTTTGGATCTGCTAAGAATAAGCACAAGCACAAGATTAAAATGTTGCTATATACTTTTTTATTGTTCACAAAACTCATTTTTAATTTAAAACTTTTGAATCATCATGTAAGGATCATTAGAACACCCTAGTGGTGTTTTCAGTGATGTGATTGGTCAATCTGTAAAGACCGAAAAGCTTACCTTCGCTGATAGTTTGGCCTGTGATTAGCACAGCATCTCTCAGCACACCAGCATCCTCGAGGATCGGCTCTCACTCAAGCATGCCCACGTTTCTTCTTCTTCCAACACAGCTTCACGTTCATTTTTCTTCCTGTTGCTTTGAACCTTTCAGACGTGTTTTTATGTTTTTGAATGCAGGCACCTTGCGAACAGTTATGACAACGGCTTTGTGACAGGCCCGGCCTAATGAGGACTTTTCATTCCTCTGCCGATTGTGCCCCAAAACGTGAGCCGCGTTAGGCGAGTTTGCAGACACAGCTGCGCTAAAGGATGAATGGCTTTGCCGGGCTCGCATTCTACCCTGTTGAAACCAGCACATAGATGCAATTATTGCTGAATGAGGGTTAAGTGCCCATCCACGGTGAGTCATTAGACCCGATAGAAAAGGAACCAAACTCGATGTGCAAATGTGCCATGCAGGGGCCTGATTACAGAAACTTTACACCGATGCAAGTGTAAAGTTACACGGTATTAACACTAGGGCAAAGTTTGTCTGAGACATCAGAAAATCATTGCACCTTTCACAAGTGCAGTTTGGCATAGTATAACCACCAGGGCAAAAATGTGTCTAGTGCAAAAAAGGTAGGTTTTTGATGTATGTTTGCACAAGGGTAAAGTTTTACTTAGTGCTAATAAATTGAGGGTGGTGTTCTAATGGCTGTATAGACCTGCAGGTTGGGCCGTACAGGGTGTCATGGTCCCTCATACCTCGTTAAAGGCCTTCGCTTCGCTCAGCCCATTAACCTGGTCTTCAGGGCCCATAACGCCAGGTATGGCCCTCGCTGCAGGTCTATAAAGGCAGGTCTATAAAGCTATATTAAAACATATTGGTACAGTTTCCACAGGACTTGCCATCTATAATGCTCTTAACCCCCCCACCAAATAGTACTTTATAAAACATGCTACTTTATTGTCAAACAAAAGAACAATTCTAAATGTTTAACTACAAAAAATAAACCTAAAATCATTTTCAAATGTGGAACCTCATTTCTCTGTTTCTCCTCCAAACGTCCCCCCCAAAAAAGCTGCATCATCCAGGTCAATAATAAAAACAAACCTGGGTGGTAAAAACACAACAGAAACAGAAACATAGGAACCGCAACTTGACTGTCTCACCTGCATGTTTGGCTGGCTAGCAAGGGACCTTGAGATGATATGATAATTTATAGCGCGCCTATACACAAGTGTTTCAAGTTGCGAAGAGGCAAGTGAGGAACAAGGGAGGACAAGACAATGATCTTACTAGGCCAAGTGACATTGAGATTGCGCAATGCAGGGAGAGGGAAGGGGAAAAGTGCAAGGAGAAGGGGAGGAGAGAAGTGCGAGATATAGGATCAAGATTTAGGAAAAAAGTGCGGCCAACAGGCGGCAGTGCAGGGGTTAAGTGTAGACAAGTGTTGGATAAGTGCAAGTAGGGGGACTGTAGGGATGCAGATACAGCCCCCGAGTGGAGGGTTGCCAGCAAGCAGTGCACATGTGCAACTGGGAGGGCAGGGTCCTGGGTCTGTGATTCAGAGGGTAGCCAGGTAACCAGTGCATTTTCAGACAAGAGATCAGCAGGGAAGTGGAAGATGGAAGGCAGACACAAAGAGAAAAGTTTTGAGCTGCATCTGGAACCGGAGATGGTTCTGCTCAAGTTTCAGAGAGACAGGGAGGCTGTTCCAGAGGGAGGCACTGGCAGAAGAGAGAGATCTGCCCCCAAATCGTTGCTTAGAGAAGCGACTGAGCCTCGGGGAGTTGGTGGAGGAAGAGAGAAGAGCTTGAGAAGGAAGATACTTCTGAAGAGAAAGCTGGAGGTATTTTGGTCCGAGGCCCCAGAAGGCCTTGTGGACAATGCAAAGGGTCTTGAATTTCATTCTAGCAGCCACTGGGAGCCAATTGAGAGATTTCAGGAGAGATACGATCCCTGGGCTTGAGGCCAAGGACAAGTGTTGCAGTCCTGTTCGGGATGAGTTGCAGAGGACGCAGAGTAGAGGAGGGTAGATTTCAAAAGAGGCTGTTACAGTACCTAGAGAACCAGAGCTCTGGAGACAGTGAGCTTCTGTGGGAAGGTGAGGAAAGGAAGAATACCTCTGAGGAGGTGCAGTTGGTAGTTTGACTTCTTAGAGACGTCGGGAATGTGAGGGGAGAAAGACAGAGTGGAATCAAAGATAACCCTGAGGTTTTTAGCCCTTGGAAGAGGGCCAAGAGAGGCCGACCAGAGAGTGGTGGGAAAGTGGGGTGCAGGTGTGCTGATGAGGAGGATCTCTGTCTTACTGGCCTTCAGGCAGAGATCATTGGCAGTGCACCACTCCTGGATTGCAGACAGTCAGAGATGAGAGAAGGAGAAGAAGCGGCAGAGTGGAGCTTTAAGGTGAGCTGGGTGTCATCTGCATAGCACTTGAGGTTAGAGCAGAGAGCAGCAATGCCGAGGGAAAGAGGTGCGAGGTATTGATTAAATAACCAGGGAGAAAGGTTAGACCCCTGGGGAACACCATATGTGGAGAGAGAGATAGAGTAGAGGAAGGACCCAAGTTGGACCTGGGAGGGTCGGTCAGAGAGCAAAGAAGTCAGCTAGGCCAGAGCCTTATGAGTGATACCCAGATTATCAAAGAACCAGTTGAGCAGGATGGCATGGTTGACCGTGTCAAAGGCAGAAGAGAGATCCAGTAGGATGAGGACAGATGGGAGGTTAGAATCAAGGTTGGAGAGCATGTCTTTGCGGATGTTCAAGAGAGCAGTTTCCATGCTTCTGGCTGCTCTGAAGCCAGACTGATGGTCGTGGAGACAACCAATAGATTCAGCATGAAGATTAAGCTGGAAGATGGCTAGTTTTCCAGGAGTTTGCCCAGGAAAGGAGTGATAGAGATCAGATGATAATTAGCCGGAAGGGAGGGGTCAGCTGAGGGTTTCTTGAGGAGAGGGTGCACAAGAGAGTACTCAAGGGGACAGGGGAAGGTTCCAGAGGCTAAGGAGCGGTTGCAGAAGTCAGCCAAGGCTGGAGTGAGGGTGTCAATGTGGTCCTTGATGGATTTGGAAGACCAGGGAAGAACCTGCTTAGATGAGGTTTTCATAGATCGGACTTGTCTAGAAAGCTTGTCAGGGGAGAAAAGTGGAAAAGCAGAGAAGGGAGGGGGTTGGCCGCAATGGGACCAGAGGAAGAGGAGAGAGTGGAGAGAGAAGCAAGAGAAGCAGAGAAGGTGGACAGGATGTCCTGGGTTTTAAAGATGAAGTGAGAAGCCAGGGCCGTACACAGGGCCTGAGAAGGGACAGGAGAGGTAGAGACTGCAGAAGGATTGGCCTATTCCTTTCAGATTTTAAAGAGTTCTATCAAGTTGATAGATGCTGCAGAAACACAGGCTCTGGTGTGAGCTCTCTTCTCAGTAAGGACAGAGTCGGTATTGCCTTTGGAGCAGGCGGCAGGCAAGTTTGTAAGAGGATGTACAAGATGCTAACCCTTTCCTCTCAGCCACCCTACACTTGTGTTTAAGGGTGTTGTGGTCAAAGTCATACCAGGAATTGCACTTGATTTTAGGCTTCATGCGGATCCTCATGGCAGGGGCAAGTACATCAAGAGTATCAGAAATAGCAGAGTGGAACATGGAGAGAGCTATATCAGGGTGTGAGTCAGCCAGAGGTGTAGGAGTGGGAGAGAAAGATGCAGCAAAAGCCCCAACTGACATGCGCTTCATAGGTCGAACGACTGAGAAGGTGGGTGGCATTTTGGGGTTAGGATTGGCCTGGGGTAGTGAGAGAGAAATGAGAGGAGAGGAGACAGTGAGCACTCCAGGAGAGAGGATTGATGAGAGGGTTAGAGAGGGGGAGGTCTGAGGAGATCAGAACATCAAGAGTGTGCCCTGCAGAGTGAGTCGGGCCAGAGGGAAGAATAGAGAGAGAGAGAGAGAGAGAGAGAGAGTCGTGGTCATCTTCACCTTCCGCTATACCACCAAAGGGGAGCGCACACATGTGGAGTACATCTGTTATTACACTAGTTCCTGTCTTGCTTTGTTTGCACAATTGTTATGGTGTCCTGTCTGCATTGTAATATAATATGTATCATGTATTCTATGTTATCTAATTTTTTTGGCAGATTTTGGAGGATTTTTGAAGGGTTGCCTTAAAGTGATCAGATGTAATGCAACTCATTTGTAACTCTTGTGACCGTGCACACCGGTCTGTGCAGGTGTCTTCTTCGCCTTCCATGGGCACTTGGGTAAGGGGGTGCAATTTAACGTGTCATTTGGTTCTGGTGTTTATCTTGCTGCCATAGCATGAATGAGTTGAGTTCTTAGTGCAGGTACCATGGCACATTTGCATCACAAAAGCTTCTTACAGTACAGGATGCTGGAATTTCCGAACTGGTCCATAGCAGCCTGCCCCTCGAGAGGCTGCTACGGACCGTTTTTTTTTAACTGCATACACCTTTCACACAGTCTATTCTTGGCTCTCCCACATCTGTCCTATAGGCTTGACAGTGCCTAAATTACTATTCCAGGGTTCCCCAGGAACAATTAAAAGATAATCCTGGGTCAAAAGCCATGATGATTTAACTTGAAGGCTGGACCACACCACTAGCCATAACGCAGCCAAACACAATGTTATTAACAACCCCACATACAGAGGTATGTTTTTTTGTTTGTTTATTTACTTGTGTTGTGGGATATATGCACCCACTCAGATGTGCTATGCCACATCACTTTGCTGCATTGGTGCAAGAAACAGCAGAATGCCTGTGCTAACTTCTGTGCACGCCAGGATCTCAAAATTGCGTTTTTACAACCACCAAAGAAAATGGCTGCATCACCCGGCCGCTCACATTTCTGTCCTTGTCAAAATTGATTTCTGTTCCTTTTTCGCACCTTAATTTCCTAAAAAATGCACCTCACTAGATCTTGCATAACTCACTGAATTCAACAGCTAGAGACCTCATTTCACTTTCATATTGTACCTATGATCCATAGCTACACCGCAACCAAAACTGCATCCAGATTTACAATATTGCACCCGTTTTTTATTAAAAACAATGTTGGTAAATTCAGGCAGGATTTTAATTTTACAACGTGTCATTTTGCTTATAAACGGTTTTCAATCTTCCATTCAATTTCGAGTTGTATGCTTTTGCTCAATCCATTGCTTGTGATTGCTACTATCTTTCCAGTGTTGCTCCAGTAAAGAGTTGTTTTTAATTCAAGAGTTATAGACATATTCATTGTTTATCCATCCATTTACGAGTGTCATTTTAGCATTGCCAGGGTTTAAATCCGTTTTTCTCTCTTGTTTGGGGGAGGGACAGTCGGACTTCTATTCTGTTTCTTATTTGTCATTCCTGATTACCTGCGGCTTCTGTTCATCCACTTAGAATGGATTATTTGTGGGTTGAGGGAACAATGCAGGGGGAAATTCTAACTCCAGTGCTATCTTACCTGGAATCCAAAAGTGCTCCTATTCCCTGGTGTTTTGTAGTTGTGTCAATAGAAGGTTAAACTAAGCGCATTGCTTACATTCATATATTAAAAATTGTATGATTTCTTTTAATTTTCCAATAAATATTATATTTTATCAACCAGCCTGGTTCATGGTCCATTGTGACCCGGGGTATTTGAAAAGGGGGTGTTATATGAGTGGTGTATCTCTCAAATATTGAATCCATATATATATAACAAAATAAGCATTTCACTTGTGCGCTGCATACTAGGCTGAGACCAGGGTGTATCGACTGATTGAAACACTTAACAAATTTGGGGGTTCGATTCCAGGGATTGAGTTTGGTTACCACCCGTCACAGTCTTCCACAGCAGAGTGCAGAGTAGTAATACTTTGTGTGGTTGGAATACTGTGATACACTGTACAAGCGCCTCCCAAAACAAATACTCCAAACCCAGGCCTGTCTGTAAAAGTAAAATGAAATCAACCCCGAAATAATTAATAAAGAAAGAACATCTCCAAAATGGCTGTTCCAGTAGAAATCAGTATGGCTACTCCTGCACAAGCTTCTTGTCAGAGGTGAGTGGCCAGAACAGGATGAACATGTCTGGCTACAGGAAATCACACAACAGGTCACTGCCATGAACATGGATACATGGCAGGACAGTGGCCTATTACACCAAGCTCTTAGTGAATTATACATCGCCCCAAAAGTTAAAGAGGAGCAAAGCAAAATTGCCAGAATTGTGGCCTACCTATACCACCACATAGGAGTGATGCAGGGAAAGCATGCTGAAAACACAATTCTGGCACAGAATCAAATTGAATTGTTAGATAAAATCCAGAATGATCTAGACTCAGCAGAACAAAGGCTACAGAAGAGCCAAGAATTGGAGGCAGAATCTAGAGATTATGTCACAAAATTGAAAGAGGAGTTGGCTCTTCTACAGCAGGCTAATGCAAATTACCCAAGTAGAGGCCTTGGTAGAGGAGTGTAGGGAAAAGGTGGACTCTCTGAAAGAGAGTCACTAGAAGTTAAATCAACAGATAAAATATCATAGGGTCTGTGCAGAGCAGATAGTTACTCTACAAGATCAGATAAAGAAATTGGAAGAGGAAAATAACCAATTAATTATGAGAGACCTACAGACTCAAACAGAATTTGATTAGGAGCGCCAGAAATCCAATGCCAACAAAAAACAAAGGGACGACCTGGCTGAACAGAGGGGCACCCCAAGTCAGGAGAGAGACGCCTTAGGCCAGGAAGTAAGCCAATTAAAATCGAGTTAGAGGGAAGAAAGTTGGCCCTCCAGGAGCTCAATGAATTAAAGACAGAGTATGAGAAGCTACTGGGGGCACGTCAGATGGGTGGAGGATGCCCTGGAAGAGAACACCCAGACCAAAGATTCTAAAACTCAGGAGGTGAGTCTCCTGCAGCAGAAATTGTCCCAGTATTCCCAGACCATGCAGGAAGCGCAGATAGACAATGAGGCTCTCTGTGAAAAGAATGATGGGCTCCACCAGCAAGTAGCAGCGCAAGAGCAGATCATTGAGACCAGTAAGGCCTTGATAGATGAACAAAAGGCTCAGATCTTTGCTTATTACCAAGAAGTCGGGGCTGAAAAAGAAAAGACAGCAAGTTTGGAGAAAGAAGGTGCTAGCCCAAATCCTAACTGGAGACACCCAGAACAGGTAGAGAAGGACAGGGTAACCCCTGATCATAGCATAAGGACCTCTGTACTCAGGGACTCCAACCCCTTCAATGCTATGATCACTGCCAACTTCATGTCTACTGGCTCACATGAGCCGGGAGCAATGCGGCTGGCAGAATTCAATAGATTTGGTAAGATGGGACTGACAGATCAGCACCCCCCCCCAGAAATCGATGGACGGGCGTCCCTGTACAGATACTCGATTGTTAGGGCTGGTCTCGTTGACAAGGAAGACTCCTATGAGGGGAGGGTCAGGGAATCAGATCCACTGAAATACTGCCTTCCAAGGGACCAGTTGGTTAAATTTGATGGGTAACTAAATGAAATAAGGCCCAAAAGAGCATCCTAAAGACCTCTACCCAGTTAGGGCACTGGGGGGGATACTCTACCAACCCTGGGAGCAGGGGAGAGTCAGAAGACTCTTCTGTGCACCGCAGGAGTAGAGGAAGTAGGCTCCAACATTCTGTGAGCCCTTCTCAAGCTCACAGAATCCAGGAGTGCCTAGAGGATCAAGAAGGGACCTCCAGTAGCAGCGCCTCTGAGTCTGAGGGCGAGTGGACTCGGGTGACTAAAACAAAGAAGGCAAACAAACTTAAGAGAGCTAGGAATAAAGATCCCATTAGGCACATTAAGGCCATTAGGAGTGTCGTAACTTCATATCATAAAAATGCAAAGTATTCTGTTTGGGAACACTTAGAACTTTATGAGCAAATGATGTATACTTTTCATATGAAGGACAGCCATAATTGAATAGAATATGTTAAATGGACCTTCTCCCCTGAATACTCCAGTTTCTTTGCGGGACTAGAGGACCAGAACCACTCCAGATGGTCCACCTACAGGGCGGCCAACTTAAAACATTTTTCTGCTCACCGAAACCCCCAAGAGGCCCGCAAGGCGGTCTACAATCTGCAGTGCAGGGAAGATCAGGCCCCCCAAGAATCTGTGCAGGAGCTTAAATGCGCATTTGCACAGACCACCAGCAGGGTGTGCACAGATAGTCGGGAGTTCATTACCACCTTCTTCCATGCCCTCCCAAAATATATAATGACCCAGCTGGTGAGGGACTTTCATGAGAAAAGATCTCTGGACTGGGTCATAGAGCGGGCGACCTGCATTTATGAGGTCCAAAAACCTGCAGTTAACATAAATCTGAATAAAAACCCCAAACCAGCCAACATCCCTGCTGCTGCTAAGGTGGCGGAGGTGAAGATTGCCCCCATTCTAGATCTGGAGATGGGGGGCCCTAAAAATATACCTGTACCAAATCAACCCAATCCAAGACACAGAAGGCCCTCGGGCCAATCCCAGACAGGTGGTCAGGGAGGTAATCCTACAAATGGGACCCCTAACTCCCCTGATTACATCAGCCGCCGATACAAGGGTAACAGAACAATACTGGGGTATGTATGGACTCCCCCAGCCCAAGGGGGGTCGACCAGGTAAGTACCGCCCCAGGAAACTTCCCTCCTAACTTTTCCCAGGAGGGCTGTAATCCCCAAATGCTGGGTTGAGTTTCTTCCCTGGTACCCAAAAAACCCCAACCTGCAAGACAACCCTCCTTTCTTTCCCCGCTTTCAGGAGCCCAGACAGCCCAATCTGGGAGAGGGGAGGCCAACGGTGGAGGGTTACCAAAATTCTCCATACCGAGGGTACTATGGGAGAAGGGATAGTTACCCTTCCCGTGACTCATCTACGGTTGACCAAAGACCCCAGTACCAGCCGGAACGGGTGTCTCAACTGGAGCACCAGGTCCAGAACCTGTCCCAGGATCTGGGTCGAATGTTCAGAACCCTCAGATGAACAAGGCGGCTCAGAACCCCACCAACCTAGGGTCTGGTACTCCAGAACAATGACGGGGAGAGCACCCCGACAACTCACTGGATCCAGAGGAGGAGGCACTGGCAGAAGAGAGGTGTAAAGCCCTACAGGAAGCTTCCTTCCTCACCCGTGAAAAGCTCCTGGACATCCAGGAACCGGGACCAAAATCTCCTTCCCCCAAAAACCTGCCACCCTAGGAACAGAGGGTGGGTAGGAGAAATAAAGAACCCAAAAAGACCCATTTTGTGGAGGAGGTTAGGGTCCTCCAATTTGAAGGAGAGGAATCCTCAGAGGATTCTGGGAAAAAGATCTTCTCCTTCAGAGAAGGGGGGACGACTCCCAAAGAAAAATGGGTCCCAAGAGATCCAAATGACGACTGGGTAAATGTGGGGACTGAGTTAGAACTGCTAATCATTGCACCCCATAATGATAATCAAGTAAACCAAACTGTCCAAACCAATTCTGGTGCCTGCCTCCAAAAAGGGGGGGGCAGTCCAGAATTAGAAAAAGGGGAGCCCAAAACTCCCCAAATAGCGGTGTGTCCAAATTTTCTGCCAGATTCCCCAACTCCAACACCGAATCATTACCAAACTATCCCTGCATCGGAGTCAAAAATAAGGAAATTGACTACACAACTTGCCCAGAATGCCCAGTACCTTTGCCCATTGGAGGAGAAAGAAGGTAGATTCTACGCCTCCGTCCAAGTGCAGGGGCAATGTGCAATTCCAGCACTGGTGGACACTGGATCCCAAGGCACTCTTCTGTCAAAGAGGGCCAATGAGCAGCTAAATTCAGGAAGGGGGAGAGATACCAGATCCCTCTCTTCCCTCTTCCTGGACAACTCCATAACTTCGACGGGAAGGAAATTCCTGTCAAGGGGTCTGCAGAGCTGTAAATTAAAATAGGTAGACACAAGATGAAGCACCCAGTCATAGTAGTGGCTCCAGAAGGAACCCCCTGTCTATTTGGGAATGACATCCTCCGTAGGTTGTCTCCCCTAATAGACTGTGTGAATAAGGTACTCTGGACCCAGACTCACAGGCCAATCAAATTAAAACAGAGTGTCAACCATGTTAGTCTAAATGACACATGCCACATTGTTGAACAAAAACCAGATCAAATTAAGATTCATCTTCAGAATAATGAAATACCCGACGTTACAATAATTGCTGTGGGACAACCAACTGGTGATGTGAACTCCTCTACATTTCTGAACATCAACCTTCCTTCCAGTCTCAGGTGGCATTCCACACCGGAAGGAAATTTTATACCAATCCACCATCTGAAAATCCCAATTCTATAGCTAAAATTGATAACCAACCAGCACAAAGTATAGCTGGCATTCAGAAGAAGGGCGAATAGCTCTTCTTTCCGATTCAGTAAAATAACGGGAAGGAGTCTGTCCTCGCCTGAGTTGACTTGAATAGTGAAGAAAGCTTCATCAGCGAAGTATTATTCAAGAAACTCCCAAAAGACCAGACCCTACCCGCTGTAGAGTCAGTTTATCAAAGGGTATGGGGTCTGGAAATTCCCTGTTCCAAACATCTTCTGCTTAGCAGTTGTATGATCTAAATTTCCTTAGGTGACAAAAGCATAGAACACAATTGTTGGGTCATGCGAGGTGTTCCTTCCGTCTTTTATATGGGCAGTCACATCCTCAACCGGCTCGAGATTAATTTGGATCCCAGTTATTGCCAAGCCTGGTCCCAACTGGAGAGTAAATCTCAGGGCCCTGGCAATCCTAAAGAAAGCCTTCTGGTCAGCCACAGTGCTACGGTAGGAAATTGAAGTTCAGAAATTGGGAAGAGGTCGCCATCCCAGGCCTCGCCTACAGAATCTGCATCCCCCAAGGTGACTTGACAGATGAGAAGTGGGTCCACATCAATCAGCTAAAGAGTTGCCACCCCAGGTACACTTTCGACAAATAGAGGAGCCTACTGAAAACCCAATGGGGGGACATCCAAACCATAGGAATATTTCAATTGTCATAGAATGCATGCGTATCCCACTGCTGTCACCCTGATTGGGGGCAGTTAGTGGAAAAATTGTAATAACCTGTTTGTGCTTTGTTTCTAGATTTGCACTGATTTCACGTATTTAACAAACAAGGAGGACCACCTCGGGGACCCGGAAAGAGAAACCCAAGGAAATCCGGGATGTCGCTCCACACCAGAAAAGAAAAACCTGAGTGAAGGCTGGGGGTATCGTTCCACGTTCCAACCAGAGGCAGCAAAGGGAGTGTGTCACATCGTTCGCTGATGGAAGAAGGACTCATACCCGACTGAACCTGCTTTTTCAAGAAAGAAATCCCACTTGCCCAACTCCCCTATGACTGGAAGTCCAGAAGAAGTCAGGGGGGCATGTGTGGGATATATGGACCCACTCAGATGTGCTTTACCACATCACTTTGCTGCATTGGTGCAAGAAGCAGCAAAATGGCTGTGCTAACTCCTGTGCGCGCCGGGATCTCAAAATTGCATTTTTCAACCACCAAAGAAAATGGCTGCATCACCCTGCCACATACATTTCAGTCAGGGAGGAACAGAGTGCACACCGCAGGAGTGTGCCAGTGTGCTCTGCAATGTTTAACATTGAATTAAGTGAAATAGGCAATATTGCCTTGCTAAAAACCCCAAAGTTCCTGTTAAAATGACACATTTTCCAACCTTTAAAAATGCTGTTTTGAGGCTAAATCCATCCATGTACTAGGAAACTGCTGTGATTGAAAAGACCCGGCCATGCCCAGGAGAAGTCATTGTGCATTAGCAAAACCATGACAGGCCCAGTCATCTTAGCTTGGAAAGAAATCAACCAGGGGCTTTGTTTTGAGTTCACAAAGGAAACACGTCTATTTGCTTTGCAAAAGTATCTAAAAATCAGCTGTTCAGAGAAAGACTCTAAATAGCTGAGCCATTCCTTTTTAAATGGATCCATGCTGCAGAACAACTCTAGCATTCAAGAGAACAACCATAGCTGTATGGCAGTGTGTGAATTTGCTGGAGATGAAAATCAAATTTAGAATAAAGAAATGTTAGCAGTTTTTAAACACATGTGGTAAAATGGGCTTTGCTGACTGAAGAAAAATTGCCTATTTCAAAGTAAATTGTTGAGTGAAGTCTTGCTTACTTACCAATGTAAAGAGATTATGTGGCTGGTGATAATACATGCATAGGCTATTTTTATTTTACAGGTTTGTTAAATCAAAACTCGGAAATCAGGAAATAAAGACTTTCAAATGAACTGAGCTGAGTTAGCAAGTTCTAAAAAAAACCCTGGTCTTCCAGTTGTTCAAGTTCCAGCCCTGTAACTTCATTTAGGAAGTGAGGCACACCATAAACTTCCAGGACACCAGAAGTGCTAACTGCCAGCTTGAAAAACTTTGTATGGGACAGGACGATGGGAGTTCACAAGCTCATCAGACATTCGTCTGTGCTCCAGGCTGGGACAATAGCAGTCTTGGGACACTCACCTGTCAAGTGTGAAGGGTAAGAAAAACTTCAATTAAGAGAGAGGCCCCCATCCTGCTTGGAAGAAACTGCCTGTTGGTGTTAGCTGGGAAGAAAAAAATGACAGACAATGACTCCCATTTGTCTTAAGACTATTTTATAAAGAACTTTAAAAAAACATATCTCAGCTGTCAAAATTGGTAAAAATCTGGAATTTTCACAGCGTAAAAGTGGAATTGTGGGCTGTGTTTGAAAACTTGGTAGAATGTCGTGACACACTCTGGACAGAAATGGTGATATATGTTGTATCACCAGAAAAGCATCCATGTTGCAAATGTCAAATTTTGTACATAGATCCCTGGGGACAATTCACATCTGTGTATAAAATTGGGGAATTGTGGGACAAATCTTTAATGTGTAAAATTACCAAAATGTGTCAGAAAGGCGAAACAAGGTCGCACAGACTGGAGGTTTGGACTAACCTGTGCTGCACAAAATATGTAACCCGTGTATCTGATTTACTAAGAGGTTGTACCTGCATAAACATCTGTTTTTGGCAAAATCGGATTTTCAGTAAAGTAAATGTGGGAGTTTCTAGATACAGTAAAAATCACCTCATAAACATGACATCACTTTTCTAATATCCAACCAATTGTGAGCAAGGCCGAGACTATGCCCTTGCCCAATCCTATTGTTAGGAGCGTGGGTAGTGAATCCTGCCCCTGTCATATACTGTAATTATGTCATTTGGCATTATAAATAAAGGCCCCTGACTAGCACTCAGGACACACACTGATTTCTGATTCCTACGCTAGTGTCCTGTTCCTGTATGTTCCTGTCTTCCTCTTGCATTTATCCATCTAAACTCAAGATACCAACCACAAGGCCAAGCAATTGCTGATCCTGCTTCAGGTAGGCCTCAATTCTAAAATAATCCCCATAACCAAGGGAAGCACTGTGGTGTTTTGGGGAAGCATCCTTAATTTACCTGGCTTGCTGCCACTCATTGCATGCTGCTGCTATCCTGCTATCCTAATGCCCTGTAGTTTCCAGTAACCAGAATTGCCAGTCCAGAAGAACTATCCTTTGGTATCCAGTCCCTGCCCAGCTGACTCTGTCCCGCTGAGTTTGTCTGGCTGCCCTGTGTTAGACCAGATCCGTGTGGTGATCCAGAGCTCTGACTGTCCAAAATCCAAACTAAAATTGGACTGTGAGTATCAACAGGAACCATAGAAACATAGTAAACCTTGCCTTGATTTGTTCCATCCCAATCTTCAAGTCATCCTATACTTATCCTGATAATTGTAATATTGTCACAATGATTCTTGCTACTCTGCTTTGATTCCTTGTGCTAGCGCCAATATCTTTAATGATTTTGTCTTGTGAAATCCTTAGCCCTTAGTCCTCCCTCGGGGATCAGACTGGGTCTGACAGGGCTGGCGCATAGGTGCTAGGGTTGATTCCGCGGATCAAGCCCGGAGCTTACTGTGTCTCAAGCTGGTTGCCTAGTCTGAATGCCCTATCGTAGAGTAAAACTGTCCTTGTCAAAATTGATTTCCGTTTCTTTTTCACGCCTTCATTTTCTCAAAAAATGCACCACACTAGATCTTGCATAACTCACTCAGTTCAACAGCTAGAGACCTCATTTCACTTTCATATTGAACCTAGGATCCATAGCTACACCCAAAAACTGCATCCAGATTTACAATATTTCATCCGTTTTTATTAACCGTTTTGGTAAATTTCAGGCAGGATTTGCAAAAGAGTGTAATTTTGCAACGTGTCATTTTGGTTATAAACGTTTTTCAATCTTCCATTAAATTTCGAATTGTATGCTTTTGCTCAATCCATTGCTTGTGATTGCTAATATCTTTCCAGAGTTGCTCCAGTAAAGAATTGTTTTTTTCAAGAGTTTTACATATTCATTGTTTATCCATCCATTTCCTAGTATCATTTTAGCATTGCCAGGGTTTAAATCCGTTATTCTCTCTTGTTAGGGGAGGGAAAGTCGGATTTCTAGTCTGTTTCTTATTTGTCATTCCTGATTACCTGCTGCTTCTGTTCATCCACTTAGAATGGATTATTTGTGGGTTGAGGGAACATTACAGGGGGAAATTCTAACTCCAGTGCTATCTTACCTGGATTCAAAAAGGTGCTCATATTCCCTGGTGTTTTGTAGTTGTGTCAATAGAAGGTTAAACTAAGTGCATTGCTTGCACTCATATTGTTCTTATCACCCCATTGGTGATTGCTGCCCTATATTAAAAATTGTATGATTTCTTTTAATTTTCCAATAAAATGTTCATGGTCCATTGTGACCGGTGTATTTGAAAAGGGTGGGTGATATGAGTGGTGTATCATCTCAATGTAGAATCTAATCTATCACACATAAGCACAGTATGCACGCTGCATACTGGGCTGAGACTAGGGTGTGCGTCGCTTGATTGAAATCCTTAACAGTGTACATCAAATTTGTTTGACTTTACAAGACTGCACAGCTTACTTTTCCTGATTAATTTCTTAAAATAAGTCAGCATTTCATGACGTTTACTAGCGGCTGAATATTGCACCCTTGCTTGGTTTCCAAACTGAAGTCATTTCAATATGGTACTCTCTGCCAAGGCGGCTTGTAATATCTTTGCTGTAGCGATTGTCTATGAAGTCTTTTCTCCGCTTAGCAGATGGCCCCACCATACTTCTTCTTCTCGTAGAGTGTAGGCGGCCAGTGCTGGACTCAAGTATGCTTGTCTGAACTTCTGGGTCACAGGACATAGCATCAGGAGGTGTCGAACTGACTCAATCTGGGCTGTGTCTTTACAGAGTCTGCATGTGTTGGAACTCGAAAGACCTCTCAGAAAAAGAATGTTCTTAGCAGGCAATAAGTTTAAGCAAGCTCTTAGAAAAGTTTGCCTTAGTGGTTTGCTTGGAAATCTCTTGATGACTTGCTCTGTTTGATTCAATTTCTTGCCATGTCTTGGGTTGCAATCCAGTCAAGCTCCTCTATTTTCTTTTTGATTTTCAAGGGGTTTTGGATCAGGTCTTCCTCAGTGCATGCAATAGATTCCAGCTGCATCCTTTTATTTTTTGCCCATATCGACAGCATTTTGCATCCATCTCCTTTTATTTCCTTGTTGATCAATTGATATAGAGGGGGGTGTCTGAGAGATACAGAGTTATTTTGGATTACAAACATGTTACCATATATCTTCTTCTCTGTAGTCCTGATCTTGGGTCCACCATGCCTTGCCATTGTAACATCACCCCTCCCTATCCTCTTATCTTCGCCCTACTCAATGTTCTCCACAGACTAAAGTCTGAGTACTGTGGATGGGGCACATCATGCCAACCTCCAGACAAGTCTAGCAGCTCTGGGACCACTACAGTGGTGACTTGGTGCAGTATTAATGCCTTGTAACATAAAATAACATAACTAGCCTTTTGAGGAAATGTGGCAACCACAAATTGCTTGCTTGATTCAATTAGACTAGTTTTAAATATTGCACTAAAAGATACAATTACATCAATCCTTAATACTGTGCCATGAAACTTAATGTACATGTTTGTTCCGGGAATAATTGAATACAGACAGAACTTCTATTATTTATTAGTATTGCTACTGCTGGCTAAGTTAACCCCAAAGCATACCGAGCATTGATTCCATTATCCTAAGTCTGGCAACCTTTTAGAGTGCCCCTAATAATGGGTAGCTCATTGTGCTGAACAGACCATTGCCCCAGACTATTACTGTGACTATTTCATGCTGCTCCCAGAACATGTCCATGACAGATTTAAGTGGGCTTTGCAACATATTGATGTCAATTTCAAGAACACCTAGCAATGTAATGCTAGTCAGTGACCTGCTCTGGGTTAGCCGAGCCACGGCAGGGTGACCAGCGCTGTGCCGAATCACATGCTGTCTCTCAGATGTCCTTGTGCAAATGTTTGTGAATCGCATTTGCACGTGACCATGCCAGAAATGTCATCTCCAGCTTTAGTCTTTGTGACTCAAGTGTAAGGTAGCAGGTGCAACTCAGGAGAGCTCACAGGAATCTCTGATTTACTGCAGTGCAAAATTTTGAGTGTCGGACCCTACTACAATTACGCATGTCCTGAATGTGGGAGAGTGCTTGAGACGTGCTAGAGGGAGGCATGGAATGGTGTGAAGCATGGAACCCTGAGCGTGTGAGTGTGATCTGAGTGCCAGCTGGAGAGGAATATGATGCAGTGAGGACGGATCGGTTGATGTAGACCCTTGGTTTATGTGAGCTGTAACTTGATGAATTTAACATGAAACATGAAGATTAATGAACAAGATGCTTTTTTTTATCATGGCACCAACTTGATCTTTTTGGTAAGAACATAAGTTCCCTGGTAAAAAATCAACCAGCACACGTGAAGGTCTGCAGTCTCCTAGGTCAGTTCCACAGAATGTGAATCTGTCTTTCGTTTAAGGGTGTGCAGGGCCCCAGAAATATGGCATAATTCTGGGTGCCCCAAGACCAGCTTCAAAAGCCGACTTTGTCCGGAAGACCGTTGTAGAATGGTGACTGAGGATGACATTTTCTGAGGTGTGCCTGTCCTCAGGCTGTATACTGTGTAGACCAGCCCGATATACATAAGTGAAGGTCTGGGTCTATTTGCCCTAAAACATTTGACCTAATCACATTTGATCAAATTTATTTGACCATTTCGTCTAAAATACGAAACAACCCGCAATCCACCACTTCCACCCAAGTTTTTCTATACCCTTAACACCCCCATATATATATTTAACTACATTTGACCCAAAAAAGTAAAAAGAAATTGCTAAAATGTTTTCGGTCAAATGTTTTTCGGTCAATTATGCTAATACCTAAGAGAACGATGCCCCTTTTGAGTAGTTTTTCCTTACTATCCTTATCGTTCACACCATGAACACTGTGTGTCTGTCACCTCCCTGCACCTGCCTTTCTTGGTGAAAAAATATGAATAAGGAAATGCAAAAATGCACTCTTTGGCGACTGCAATATATAATTTAATAGGGGCACGTGACACAATTGCAATATTGTTTAAGATGTGTTCGGATTCCCATACAACGTAGATGTCTTGCTCAATGTTGGACGAGCAGCTCTGTTTTACATATGCAGCTAAATCTGCTCTTAGAAACTGTTGCCAATAGACAGTGCTGACATCCTTCGCAATTAGCTCGCCCAACCAAGGCCCTTTCCTCGTCATGTAGCGATGGATGGATGCGAGTGTAACCGAACCTAGCGATGAGAAGGGCGAGCACAGGCAGCCCAGGGAGACTGTCATCCAGCAGGGAGAAGATGCCACTTAATGAGGAAGCTTTGCAGATGCTCCGTTGCCCCGGGTTATTGTGAGGCGGATGGATATGTATTGTAGCCCAACAGTGTGCAGCCTCTTCGGAATTCAATTATAAATGCTCACGCAGACCACAGCTCCAAAGAGCAGGGATATTGTATAAGAGAGCCCATGAAAGAAAGAAATGCATTTCAAAACGATTTGACCTTCACAGATGAGTTCATTGGAAAGGTAACCATGCTTCGAAATGCTGAAATTGCAATTAGCAAAACACAATGCAAATGCATGCTTGGGTTCACAGGGTTCTGTGTGTAATTGATTTCTAGCAACGCAGATTTTACAATATTCATTAGGCTGATGTCATTAACATTGTTACAGACAATACGTTTTAAACTGGCCGTTAGAAGGTGGGCGCTGTTCACCTGCGCTCTACCAGCTGTTTCAACAGCAGCATTGCCTTCAAGCTGAATCCATATTAGTTATTAGCACCCCAGTGGGGAGGGGGGTTTCATGGGTCTTTCCAGCCAATCAGCAAGCTCGACACAGGCCAACATGGAGCTGACGACGGAAAAATCAGCTCAAGATGGAGGAGGCAGCAGGGTAACCCCTGCGGGGTCATGCCGTGGGACCTGGGACCCTCCCCTGGGGGTCAAAAGGCGAGGGGCGGAACGGCGCTAAAGGCCTAATGGCCCAAAAGCCCGCGAAGGGCTGAACAAAGGAAAAGGGGCGGGCCCATCAGGATTTAAGCAGGCGGGACCGGGGTGCCAGGCATCTCGCTCCTGCACTGGGACCCGGTCGCCGCCTCGCAGGTGGAAGAAATTTCGTTTTGCAGCCCAGATGGAAGGAAGGCGGCTCTGGTTCGTGTGGTGCAGCATGGCGGTTCCAGTGTTCCAGCGAGGGTGTATTCGGTTGCTGGCAGAGAAGGAGTTCGAGGGATTCAGAGAAAGCAAAGGTAATGACTGCACCGTTGGGATTAGTGAAGGATAAGTGTTCACTCAGGGATGAAAAGTGCGGCTGTGCCGTAGTTGTGGGCTTTACAGTAATTTTAGCAGCAAGGATTATTCCTACGGCGGGTCGCTTGCATTTGCATGTAGGGTACCCGAGGTGGTTGTTTTGTAAAGCAAAAGAGCAGTCGCTATGCAGTAAGAAAGGACGGTCGCCGTGCCGCCCGCTTTTGAGTCCTGCTTGTGATTGGGAACGTATTCTGCGTTTACCCTCCGGGATGTGTATGGTTTGAGGCAATAAGAAGGGCCGTGTAACACTCGCTAAACAGTTGCATGGAAAATTGTGTGGCACTGTTAAGGAATCTTAGGGGACCTTGTGGTCCCGTCCCGTGCCGTTTTGGGTTTTAGGCCCTGGCGGGACGGCGCCAATGAGTGGTAAGGCGTAGTAGGCGGCGTAAATAGTGGGCTGGCTTTCTATTCAAAACCCTTGATTTAAACGTAAGGCCTTTCCCGAATGCACATAATGAATACCGCTTCATTACGAAGGATGGAAACCTTTGTATTCCACAGTGGTAAAAAGTGTTGGAAATTGCTGTAGCAGTGTCACCTGAGACTATGACGGTAACGGCTGGTGTAGTAGCTGGGAGAAGGGATTTTTCAGCGTACAATCTAGTGTGCTGCTTGCACTATTATAGGTCATGGCGTCTGTGCATCACTGTTGGCGTTCTGTGCTGTATTGGAGCTATGGGGGATTCCAGTGTGCTGTTGATTTGGTACTATGGCGTGTATGGCGTGTATACCGCATTGTGGCTTGGCGACATGCAGTTGGTTATTGCCAGTTATTATAATGCCCCCATTGTGCCTGTTCTGGAAGCGAGGATTAGCTAGTGGAGGTACGGGGTGCATGGGAATGCGCTGAAATGCTCCAAGTGGCAGGTAGTCCACTAGATATAAACATTAGGTTGCCCATTGTGCTGATAACATTCCCGTATGGAAAGTCAATGAAGAAGGGGGAAGCAGGTTGGGGTGAGCACCCCCTTCCATTTCCCTTGTTCAGTGAAACAGGCACGTGTTATGGACAGAGGAGGGTCCGAAATACAGGTATACGAGTTACCCTGTGGTCCGGGCACGCCGGAGGATGCAGAGGGGGCAGGTGAGGGCCGTGAGGCATGTGCTACAAATAGGGGGCTAGGTGCAGGTTTGAAAGAGGGGAAAAGGTTGCAAGGCGACTTCACCAATTTGGCCAGGACGGGCAAGGGTGCCCGGTAAGCCTTCGGGAGCGTGGCTGTAATTTGTAAGGAAGGCATTTTGACGCCGCTCATCAAGCGTTGGTGCTGTAGGGGTATTACGTTTGCTTACTGACAAAAGGGTTCATTTGTCCAGGTTAGGTGGGCACGTGTTAGGGACCGATGAAGGTCCGATTCGCATTTAGGGGACTTACCCCGGGGTCTGGGCATGATGAGGTGGCAGGCGAGCGCAGCGAGGCGTGTGCTACCAAGATGTTGCCATATACAAGTTTTGTAGGGGGAAAAGTTGCAAGGCGGCTCCACCGATGCAATTGAGAAGGGCGAGTCGGCCCGGGAAGCTTTTGGGGAGCTGTCGTTAGTACATCTATGGGGTGGCACGATTGTTCCCTTTGTCCGGCGGATACTTCTATAAGGCTGCGGTGTATTATTATAAATGAGTAGGTATGCGGTCATGTCTGCGTACAAGAACGGCGGGTACCATATGTTAGGTAGTAAGCGTTTGCCGCTATCAGCAGTGTGTAATGGTGCGGTTACCGCACAGGCGGCACCCTGGCTCCCCCCTTTTGAACGGGGGTCGCCAGGCCATAGAGGGGGTGCCGATTGACTTGGCAAACACGTACTCGTAAGACAAACACACAGAGGTTGGGGAAGACCAGGGGAAGGGCTAGGCATGGCTTTAAATTTTGGAAGGTCTTTTGGGGGACAGCGTTGTGGGGCACAAGTAGTGTGAGCTATCGGAGGAGCTCAAACCGAGGATTACTAATGACACGATTGTAACTCAGGGTAATTCCTTAAGTGGAACATACGGTAGAGGGCACGCAAGTATGGGGTTGCACGCACCTGGCGCAGCAGCGTCAGGTTCATGCTCCGGGAGATTACCTGGAGATAATTAAAAACATTTGTGTACGTAAAGACATTTGTGCAACTCAATTTGTATCTTGGAAAGGTACCAGGTTATCAAGATGGACAATATGGGTATGGCAGTGTGGAGGAGTGGTGTAGAACTGCAAGGGTTAAGAGTTTCCATGACTTGGGGCGGCTCTCGCACGGGCGCACAAGCTGAATGGGGGACAGGTGTGATCACCTGCTTTACAAGCCTCAGTGACGGTACGGTGCGGTAGTTACCAAAGAGCCGGGCAAGTGGCACAGCGAGTAGAGCGCTCGCTTTGACATCCGGGCAGAGCCTGCTAGCGCAGGTTCGAATCCCGGCAGGGACAGACCCAACCTTTCATCCTTCCGAGTTCGATAAATGAGCACCACACGCCGAGGGTAATAATAAGCAGCGCTCAAATAACCGAGGGTTTGTGGCGCTATAAAAATGCTAAATTATGGGGGTCTTTCAGCACGTTTGGGGTAGAGGCGCGTAGGGGTTTTCCGTAATGGGTAAGGTATTCCTTGGGTGATTTATGGCTTCAGCTCCACTCAATAGGGGAAACGTGGCAGTAGAGGGTCCTTACATTGGTAAGCGGCAGGGGGGCTAATTTATGCAGACTTGACTCATGGACCGTGCAAAGGGTACTTCTATCGGTGTAGGTACGCCAGGTAACACAACCAGGCCGCCAGAGTTTTGAGGGCAGTTGTGTGGATTAAGGCCTCTTTGGAACACCTAATGGACGTGTTCGTTGGTCAAAAAGGTGTCCTTAGATCAGGTGAGCCCGGCCTCTGGAGGCACGGAATTTTAAAAGGGGTTGCGGGGTTAGCACTATTAAAACAGGGTTGGGGCTCTCATAGACGGAAGGGGTGCAAGTACAACAGACCCCTAGGGCAGCCGTGGGTGGACCAGCGGCAATGCCACGGTTGAATAGACTACGAACTTGATTGACCGGCGGCAAGGCCGCAATATTAATAACCTGTGTGAGGGCTCGATACCGCAAGGGGTCGCATGCTTCGGGACGGGGTCTGAAGCGGGCGGCAGGGTTTAATAGCGGAGTTTAAGGGCAGTATCAGGTACGAGCCCCATCGAGCAAAGTAGATGGTGGAGGGTACACTTGGGGTAGAACCCATGGCTCACACTGAGTACAGTGGTGTAAGGAAAGGAGGCACGCCGTACGCGGCTACGAGTTAACTGTCAGGAAGGCCAGTTCTGTTTTGAGTCTTGAAAGGACTCCGATAACTGGAGAGTGTGCGCGAGTAGGAGATTAAAACACTGACAAACGTGGTTCTTTTTGCATTGGCGGCTGGCCCAGGGGGCAGCCGGGTTTTTGAAGTTGTGATTGAGGGCCAGGAGTCAGGTGTTACCACTACCATCAGGCATACAGTGGGGTACATCGTTAAACATTGGGAGTGGGGTTTTAGTTGACCTGGGCAGCAAGGCCAGCGCAGCCTTCACCCCTCCGGGATCGAAAAACAAGTAACAATGTTCATGGTTCATCGGGTAGATAGCAGAGCGGTTTGTAATAAGAAGCTACTTAGATGCCAGAAGGTGGGCCAGGGGTGGCTGACGGGAAGCAAGGACAAGTCAGATGGTGGGGGTCAGGAACAGCACCCCATCAGCCTAGTATCAGCTGCGGGGAGGCAGGCTGCTGGGTCTATGGCGGGAGAGCTTTGGCCGGCTGAGGGAAAGGAAAGGTCCCATCCGCAGATGATTAAGAAGGAGGAAATGGGCCGGACATGACAATGGAATGGGGAACCTCCCATTTTAAAGTATCGGTTGACTATATCAAGAACAAAGCTCAAGCAACCCGTTAAGGAGTAGGGGTCAGGGGAATTGGGCCAACATGATAAGGAATATGGATAGGTAGAGCCTTCCTTTAAAGGAAAGGAAGGGATAAGAGCGAGAGAAGGGGCAATGGAGGCAAAGTGGTTTTGGAAAATCAAGCAAAAGGAATTCAGCTCAACCTCACCCGCCAGGAATGGCGCTCTCCCAACAGGGTAACTCCTGCAAGGGCAGGCAGAGCAAGGTTAAATTGGTGGGGGAGCTTTTTGCTGAATGAAAGTGGTGAGGAACCACTTATGGGTGCAGTATGAGGAGCAAGTGGGAAAGGTGGCAGGGGCACGAGTGTCCCGGAGCAAGCCCACCCTGGTTAAGGCAGAGCAGGACGGAAAGGTGGCAGGGGCAGGGAAGTGTCCCGGAGCAGGCCAGCCCTGGCTAAGGTGGAGAAAGGTGGCAGGGGCAGAAGTGTCCCAGGGCAGGCCCGTCCTGGTTAAGGCGGAGCGAGATGGAAAGGTGGCGGGTGGCAGGGGCAGGAGTGTCCCGGAGCAGGCCCACCCTGGTTAAGGTGGAGCAAGATGGAAAGGTGGTAGGGGCAGAAGTGTCCCGGAGCAGGCCCGCCCTGGTTAAGGCGGAGCAAGGTGGAAAGGTGGCAGGAGCAGAAGTGTCCCGGAGCAGGCCCACCCTGGTTAAGGTGGAGCAAGATGGAAAGGTGGTAGGGGCAGAAGTGTCCCCGAGAAGGCAGGGCCGGAAGACATCAAGAAATGGGGGAGATGGTCTTCAGGATGTTACAAATGATATATCAGGCCCGCAAAAATATAAGTTAACCATGCCGTTCCCTCCTTTTGTCATTTCACAGCAGCACAAGGAAGGCGGAAACGTACCGTGTGGGTAGTGGGGCACTCATTCATCTCAAAGGCTAAGGCGAGCTGGACTCAGCAGCAGGAGGCGCTGACGGCCGGCAAGTTCAAGAGTGAGTGGCACGGGGTGCCAGGGATGAAATGGGCTCAGCTAGAGGGGCAACTATGGAAATTGCTGAGTGGGCGGCAGAAGCCAGAGGTGTTGGTAATACACTTGGGAGGGAACGACCTGACCAGCCTGGGGAGGGGTGTCCAGCTGAGGGACATTAGGAGCTCACTGCAGGAAATCGCAGCACAGTTGGGCGAAACTGAAATTGGATGGTCGGAAGGTATTCCCTGGATGCAATGGAGGGGGGCAGAGAGCCAGGCAGCAGTTGAGAAGTCAAGGAGGAAGCTGAACGGGGCCGTTGCAAAATTCGGCAGGGTCAGGGGTTTCCATCAGACCAGGCATGGCGTAATGATGGGAAAACACCCGAGTACTTCCTAAACGGACGGATGGAAACTTGTCCACGAAGGAAACCGAGCTCTTTTTCTGGGACATCTCTACCAAATTACTGGAATGGGAGAAGGAGACAGGAGGAAGGGGAGCCACAGTGGGCGAGAACCCACTCAGTGGCGTGGCGGTGTTTGGGCAACCAAGCACAAATGATAGACTCCGGACGAGCCAGAAGGAAACGGAATGGGTCTTCGCTCTTCCGGACCAGCGCCTCTTGGGGGCCTAAACGGCGGGGGCCTCTGGTAGGGACAAATAAGGCTCAGCTTCCCCCAAAAACAAACAGCGCTCTCCCCACCCACGGACACCTGCACGGGCAGGATTGGAACAGGTACAATGGGTCGGGGGAGTTGGGGGCCTACTATACCAAGTATAGGGGGGAAGCAAAGGAAATCCGGCAAGCAAGCGCCACACGGACAGAATGAAGTTCACAAATGTGTACAAATAATTCTGTTGTCATGGAAATAAAACTGCGGCCAAGTTTGCCATTTGAAATTCTGTGTCATGCCAATTTTGTGGGGATAAGGAGTAATGCATTGGGGGGCATGCGCAAAGAATAATTGGCAGTAAAGGCAAATGGACGGCTGCAGGGGTTATCTTCCCTGCCTGGATGCAGGTAAGTGCACACCCGTTTCCCCTTATCCCCACCCTCCTTCCCCTACCCCCTATGTCTAGCGACCTACACCCCTCCCCTCTGCCCCCTCCCACTCCACTTACCAGCAGCTCCTTCCTGAACACAGAGTGCACTGCAGTTTTGCATATGCCTCGGAATTTTCACGCCTGCCAGTGTTATATGCACAACTACCAATAGGACACAAGATAGACCTCCTCACATTGGACAGGCAGAGATGGATCATCCCGAGAAGTGAAAAGGTCATCCTTATGAACAGATAGTAGGTCTATAGTCTTTGCTTGTATAGCTCGTGTAGCTGGGGAAACAGTTGTGTGTGTGTGTGTGTGTGGGGTGCTTGAAGGAGCGTGAGTCTTGGAGCAGAGAATACTACAGACATGCACTGCTTGTCTAATATGGGCCTCATTACACGTTTGGTGGCAAATCGGCAGTAAATCTGCCGATTTACTGACAAATTCTTACTGTTACAGTGACTTGGTCACGTGGCCTTACACTGGGTTATGATTTACTGACAAACTCTTTTACTGTTACGGTGACTCGGTCCCGTGGCATTAACACTGGGTTACGATTTACTGCCAAACTCTTTTACTGTTACGGCGACTCGGTCCTATGGCATTAACACTGTGTTACGATTTACTGCCAAACTCTTTTACTGTTACGGCGACTCGGTCCTGTGGCATTAATACTGGGTTACGATTTACTGAGAAACTGGGTTACGATTTACTGACAAACTCTTTTACTGTTATGGCAACTCGGTCCCATGGCATTAACACTGGGTTACAAGTGGTGGTATGGCAGTCTAAATCCACATTTTTGGAGTCCATTGGACTTAATCGGGATTTCCCATGGATTTCCAATAGCCTGTAATAGCGCGTGGTATATCCGCTCAGGAATGGGAGTTACTTGGAGGATTTACCAGCTGCAAAATGTTGGCAGTAAATCCTTCCCTTTACTTCCATATCTATAATATAGTATGCAGTAATGTAGTGGTAAAGTGGTGGAAATGGAACTACCTGCAATTTACTGCCATTTTTAGCACAACACCTTACTTCCATTAAGGCCCTAGGTACCAAGGGTACTATATCTTTGGGTGTTTAGTGATTTTAATGGTCACTTCTAACGTCAAGTGACACACCCCTTTATTTTCCACAGCACTGACCCCTGGCCCTCGTGCTTACAGGTACAGAGACATACATAATTTTACTGTGTTGTTAAAACATTTTAGTTTACATTTTAAATGCCTACCTGAACACATTATCTTTCCAGTTTTGGCCCTGCTGCACAGGACTTTCAATCAGTGAGTGCTGAGTGAAGGAGGATGCTGTTTTGTGCTGTAGCAATAATGTTGGTGGAGAAGTTGAAGCTGGTGCAATTTGTTTGATGGCAGTGAATGAGGCAGAGATTGGCAAGACTATTTGGGGGAGTTTCTGGAGAGAGGGTAAACCTTCCTTTTTTCCATCCCCAAGAACTCATTCTAGCATTGCTGTGTGTGAACACGTATGACACTAATTTGTCCCCATTGTTATCAACTTTTAATATCAATGCTGTTCTCCTGGTTCTGTTAAAGCCCTCTAAATCCTGTGCGCATCCCTCTGAGCCATGGTTCTCCCCCCATTTGGCAGAGGTTCACCTACTCCGCAGGCAAGCTGAGAGGAAATGGTGGACTGACTACTCTCCCCTTGCTAGTTCCATCTTTGGAAGGGTGACATGTATTTATCAGCAGGTCATAGAAGAAGCTGAACGCTCCTACTTCTCTGGCCAAATTATACCTGCTCTTAACCAACCCAGAAACCTCTTCAGGATGGTTAAATCACTTTCAGTTGCACCCTCTCCTCCAAGTAGTACTCCTCCTACTCAATCCTTATGTGATTCACTACCCAAATCCTTTCGTTGACAAAACCAATCTCATTCGCCAAACCATATCGACATCTGCGTCCAGCTTATGTGCTGATAGCTCTGCTCTAATAGCAGCCTCTACTAATCCATCTTCCTGGTCTGCTTTCCCTCTGGTGGGCTCGGATGACATAATCCAAACTACACAGAAGCTCAAGTCAACTTCCCCTTTGGATCCCATCCCTCTTACTGTTTTTTTTTATTCTTGACTTAATTGTATTAAACATTTTTTGCAAGATTCCACGTTCAGTGTCTTGTTGCTTTTTTAAAATGTATTTACTGATGGGCTCTCGTCGCTGGTGCAGGAGTTTCTTGCAGATCAGGTTCCTGAAAGACTGATGGCCAGTGACTCCAAGCCCAGGCTTTTCAGATGTCGCGCAACGACGATCACACTTTTAGTAGTTTTACCACTCATCAATTGGTTCCACCAGAGTGTTTCATCAAGGATGTAAGAGTCCTTAAATAAGTGGCCCATGTGCGTGAGTCTGTTGGCGGTTGTGCCCTTGCAAGATAGAAGTAAGTGTCTTATTGTTTCCACTGTTTTAAAACAAGTGATACCTGACATTGCACCCTTTGTCACCATGGCTGTTAACCACTCTTTCCTTTCTAGTTACATTCCCACTCCACTTAAGCGCGCTCTGGTGATCCCACTTCTTGAAAAGGTTTTGCTTGACCCTTTACTCCAATCCAGCTATTGTCCGATTTCCCTGCTTTCCTTTCCTGAGTAAGCTAATGGTACCTATAGTAACACCTATGCTTAGCTAGTTTTTGGCAAGCTCTTCCTTTTTCAACCCATTCCAGTCAGGCTTTAGGCCTTGCCGGGGCACCAAATCGGTTTTGGTATCAGTCATAGATGATCTTGCAAGGATAGCTGATCAGGGTGGAGGAGGCGTGCTGATATTATTAGATCTGTGGGCCGCCTTCAGCACCATAGATCATACCATCCTGCTTCGCAGGTTGTCGTTGGCTGGCATTTCCTGTGCAGTCATCGACTGCTTTGGGTCTTTTCTGGCTGATTGTTCATAAACTCTCTACATCCTTTCACTTCATCCCCTTGTACCCCTCAGGTGCCCCCAGGGATCTGCACCTTCTCTTATTCTTTTTAATATATACGTCCATCATCTTGCTTACCTTATTCAGTTATTTGGTTTACGTTGTTATATGTATACGGATGACACACAGATTATAGTTCCTCTCAAACTGTACAATTCCGCAGGGGGCTGACCATTTTGATACATGTCACAAATCTTTTGGGGACTGGATGTGCAGAATTGGCTTAAATTGAATGGCGAAAAAACAGAGGTTTTGATTATTGGTTCTCTATCTGCCGTTTCCCTCTGGACGCTGGACTACTGGTCTACGTCCCTAGGCCCTTTTCTGCAGCCTGCACCAGTGGTAAAGAATTTGGGTGTCAAAATATCAGACCCCCCTCTGTATGGAGGCACAGGTTAGCTTGGTTTGTCAGCAAGGCCATTTCAGACACTGAGTGTGCGCAAAGTGCTCCCATTTCTTCCTACTCCTTTACAGGCTCCAGTGGTGTCCTTGCTGATTTTGAGCACAATGGATTACTGCAATGCTCTTTATTTGTCTCAGCAGGTGTATCTATTGGATTGACTGCAGGTGCTGCGAAATACTTCAGCACGGGCTGTCCTTGGGCTTTCCTCCCATGACCATGTGGCCTCAGGACTGCGCAGTCTCCACTGGTTCCCGGTGGCACGTCGAGTTGAGTTTAAAGGCGCTATGTCTAGTCCACCGTGCCTTTAATGACTTAGGCTCTGACTGCTTACTGCAAAATTCCTGCCACTATGTGCCGGCTCGGCCGCTCTGCTCCTCCTTTTGGATTTTAGTGCCTAGAGCCAGCGATAGGTGGACAAGCCTTTTCTGTCGCAGTTGCACAAACAGGGAACAAGCTTCCTTTCAATCTTCAAAGTATTACAGATCATTTGGCCTTTTGACACTATCTCAAAACCTTTTCATTCCAGTAATTGTACATTTTCTATTTTGCTCCTCTGTTTCTCACTGGATCTCCATAGCACCATGATGCCCATGGGTGTAAGTTGTGCATTATAAGACTGTTTAACTTAACATAACATAACATAACATTGACAGGAGAAAGGACATCATGGTCCTCAGATTAAGAGGTAGGAATGCCTTGTTCAGTAACCTATCAAAGTTAACTTTTGAAAATCATTGCTGATACCTTTTGAAACTGACTATTTATTTGAATAGAACGTGGTCTAATGTAGCCCCTGTCTTTCTGCCCCACCAGGGGTAAGGGTGAGCTCCTCCTCAGCCGAGGCCAGGGATGGTCCCCATGGAACCAACTGTCCCCAAGCCACCGGCAGATGAAAATTGCTTTTAAACAGGAAATGGGCTACGCCCTCTGTCTGTACTTTGGACTCAGTGGGTGGTGCCACCACTTCGGCAGCCTCTGCAAGCCACCACTTTCCTTACCTATCTCACGCAGGGTACAATCAAACCTCTATCCCTTCTATCGTTTTATTGACTTAACTCTATATACATTCCCCTTATTACCACTTACTCAAATACTAACATACCCTACACATGCTTATAACAATAAATATACACATGCACTTAAATATCTTGGTATATATTTATATATCACACGGCCATGGTAGTTATGGTTAAGTTGCTGTTTCCATAGGAAGAGCAATTGTTGGGCGGCTTATAACTTCGCTCTCCCTGGACGAATCCTCACCAAACTTTGCAAAAATAGTATATGGTGCACTCTACATTGTTTTGCAAAGTTTGGTGAGGTTTGCTCTAGGGGGGCAAAGTTATAGGGGGGTTCCCAAAATGTTTTTTTTCCCATAGACTGAATGGAGAAAAAACTTTGCTCATGCCTACAGCCCAAACCGCTGGACGGATTTTCACCAAATTTACGGCAGGAGCAGCAGCAGCAGCTTGGTCTCGAAAGCATGCTTTTGTAAATTTGGTGAAAATCCGTCCAGTAGTTTTTGAAAAAATTACCAAAAAGTAGGTCAAAACATTTTGTGATATCTATGTTCGGTCCACGGACACACTTCCCTGTTCGGTCCGCGGACAGTATCCTGATTGGCTAATCGACTTACATCATGTCCGCGGACATGCAGCGTGTTCGCTGATTGGATGGTGGAGAGCGTGGCATGCGTCAGATTTTTGAAAACGCCCGCCTTCTTGTATCCGCGGACGTCCGGGGACATCGTGGTGACAAATGGTGGGGAAATACAATTTTGGCAAGTGTGTTGGTCTGTAAGACTGTTTTGGTATGGTGGGGGGTAAGAGATGGTTCAAATATTGTATCTATTTAGGTGTTAGACACCGCTGTTGTTTTCGTTGTGTCTGCGATGTCCGTAATCGACCCATATGGGGATGTCCTAAGGACACTATACCTGTCCGTACTGTTCGCAGGCAAGGTGATACTGTTCTACGAACACACACGGTGTCCGGGATGTCCGTAATTAAATGAAAATGGATATGTCCCAAGGACACTATACCTGTCCGTACTGTTCGCAGGCAAGTTGAAACTGTTCTAAGAACACACATGGTGTCTGGGTTGTCTGTAAAAAAAAACAAATATGCAGGTGTCCTAAGGACACTGTACCTCTCCGTACAATTCGTAGGCAAGTTGAACTGTTCTAAGAACACGGATGGTGTCCGCGGACAATAAAAAGGCTATATGGCATGGTTAAAATGTTTGATTATATGGGTGTGATATGCTGTGGTGGTTGTGGCCAGGGCTAGAGTTAGAGAAAACTGTTCTCTGCGTACATACATGTTTTTGAAGAGAAGGAATCAAGCTGTTGAGCAGCCTATCCTTTTTATTTCTGAAAGTTTGTCAAAGAGAATATTGACAAACTGAATGTTATTGTCACGTGGGTATGTTTGAAAGCCAACAACTTCACCCAGTGCTCCATTAACTAGTCCTTGTTCCACATCAAGCTTACGTGTAAGCATTACTCTACAGTTTAAAGATAATTTTAATATTTTTTCCAAACCAGCTGTGTTGGAGATAGAATTTTCTAAGATATCTAGTCTTGTTGTGGCTTGTTCACAAATGGGTAGTGTCATACCCTGTACGTCCAGTTTGTCTGTTGCAGAAATTTCAATTATTGGTTGCATTTCCTTTTTCAACATTGTTTCATTGAATTTGGAACAGCTTACAAGAGTTGGCATTAAGGCCATACAATTGATATTATTGTGTGCTAATTGTTTCATAACATCAGTAGCACATGAGTTATGCCCATTAAGTGTATGGATGTGCCGGGTTTTTAATATTGCTTGTGCTTCTTGAGATAGTACACCAACGCTAATACTTTTTAAAATGTTGGCGTAGGTGAGGTCTGTAGACTGTCACATGTTTTCTGTTAATTCTCTGTATTGGACATGTTGCCAAAGGTTGACATTTCCTATGCTACCAATAGTTTTCCGGCAGAGTTTGTGTCCTAAGGCTTTCACTGGTGTCAATTGAAGAAGATCTCCAAAAACAATAATGTATTTTCCTCCAAAAAGCTCTTCATAGTTTGTTTTAAGTACTTCTTGTAATCTGAGGTGAATCAAAGCCAACATTAGGTTGGAGACCATGCTCACTTCATCTATTAGTAGCATTTTCATTTGTTTTAACACTCTGCATAGTTCCATTGCAGCTTCTGTAGGAAGTTTGTAATATTCTAATTTGTTTTGGTGTTCTACTGGTAGGAGTAGTAATCGATGTAAATTTACACCCCCTATGTTGTAGGCAGCTAAACCTGTGGGGGCAGTTACAACAGCTGACAGTTTGTTGTTTATCAATTGTTGAAGGAACTTGCTGATGATTTTGATTAAGAATGTTTTGCCTGAACCAGCTTCACCACTGACGTATAATAGTATAGGTATGTAATTTTGGCAGGTACATTCTTTATTTTCATGTTGTACACCATGTGCAATTTCTTTTGTTACTTCTTCAAAAATGCTACACTGCTCATTGTTTAGTTTTGATTGTAGTGTACTTAAGTCTTCTGTATCTTCATACTGTCACATGGCATTTTCTACTTCTGTCATAGCTAATTTTGCCTCATTTGATATTAGTGGCTGTCCCAGTGGATCTTGGCTTCCTGTTACAAAAAGTTGACTACTGTCAGGAGTGTCCTTATCTAGTTGAGCCTGGAGTTCTTCTTCATGTTGCTTTTCATTGTGCAATATTGTTATGCACTGTGTAAAGTTTACATTGGTGATAGTGCTTTCATTTGCTTTAAAACGCGTCTTCATAGGAGTCATAGTTATCTAGTAACTCTTCTTCTTTTCTCCATGGTTTAAAGAGTTTTAGCAGGGACATGTAATATAGTTCTTTATGTTGAGGAGTTTTTGATGACAATTTGATATGATTAATTAAACTTGGATTGGTAAATTTTACTAAGCTGTCATCACAATTTGTCACTCTGCATCTACCTTTTTTTCATCTGGTTTTATATTATTTTTGTATGTGAAGTTTTGTGCTATGTGGTATAGACACATGGTTTCCAAAGTGGTACTTCTGTTTGGGTAGTATGTGTCTATTAAATTGTTTTTTTAAATGTCTTGGTTGTTTGGATCATTTTTGACTATTGTTTCTATGTTGTCGTATGATTTGAGAACTCTTTTTCTAGATTTAGCAGGACCAAGACTTAGCCATACTATATTTTCAGATTTTCCATACAAAGCAGTACCGGTTAAACGATCTGCAGCTTCATAGCAGCCACATTCTCTATGGGAGAGCATTTTCATGCCCAAGCTGTACAATTTCTGAGACAGTGTTTTGTCTGATGACAGGTCATTCCAGAGGTCTTGAAACTCTGTTTTTTCTGCTTTTGTTAAGTAGGCTGTAACATATCGTACAACTGCAGTGGAATTGTTCGCAATGTACTGCTCATCTATGTTTGCATTCCACAATAGGGCACTGATTGCATTGTAATCATTGATATATTTTGCTTATTCTGTTCTTTTTATGGAATATGTATTTTTAGGTGATTTACCTTTAACACTATGTCTAACTGAAGCCATGAAGTTGTTCACTTCACCTGTTTCTGTAACCGGTCTAGGGAAACCAAAACAGCATTTGGTTTAGTATTTGCCTTTATTTTTGTATTTGCGACGAAAATATTTCCCACATTTGTGTCTTTGAAATTGTACAATTTGTGCATAAAGATCACTATTTGTTGCTTCTGATGGAACTTCACAAGTGAAATATTTTTCAATAAACTGTAACACAGTGGCATCACTGTCTTGACCAAATTTAGGAGCATCTTTAATTCATAAAAGCATGTGGATATGTGGTGCTCTTCTGGCTCGGTATTATTTTCTCCAAAAGAAGTGTTGCACTTCTCCGAGGGGAGGAACAGTTTTATTACAAATAAAGTGTAGCATAGCAATGAAGCGGTGATGGAAATATCTTGAAAAATTAACAGGATCTAGAGAGCAGTTCTCCAGGTGTTAGTATATCTATGTTTGTTTTGTTTTTGTTTGATATGCATAGGAAATCATGTAGATCTTCCCATGCATATTCTGCCCAACTTAATGTAACAAACCAAGTGGGTGGGCCAAGGTTTCTTATCATGCAACGTACATCTCCATGACGTCGGAACCAGTACTCTTTCGTACCACGCATGTTTGCTAACAGATTTGTAATGCTTGATTGTAAAACTTCATCTTTTTCTTGCACTTTTTGTAGTAATTGCATAGCTGGCATATTTTGAAAGTGGGTTCCTGATTTTAATGTGTGTGCAACTCCGTAACATAGAGTTGCTAGTTCACTTTCAAAGAGTAGGTGGAATATGTATTCCACATTTTGTCTATATCTGGGATCTTCAGAATACATTCGTAATGAGCGGTATTCTGATGCTGTTATCTGAGTGGGTCTATCATCGTACCTTCCTCCTTTGCCAATAGGAAAGAGTAAAGGAAAAGCACATGCGTCTATACTTTTTTCCCATATGCTCATTGGTGATCCTTTTTTTTGTCGCATTTGGTAACTTTCTAGTGCATCATCTATGGTGTCTTTAGAGTGTAATGGATGAATTGTATAATGGTCTAAAATATTGGATATTGTAGCAGGATCTAGAAGTTCAAATTGACCAGTTTCTGGTGACTCTTGTATTATTTCAGTTGTTTCTCTTAAGTTTTCTTCAATATTTATTTCTTTGTAGTATTCATTATTGTCTTTTAGATATTGTAAGGCTTGTCTAACTTTATGTAAATCTACCAGTTGTTGCCAATTTCTTTTGTCTTTTGTAGGTACACCATTTACTATGACAATTAAAGATTGTTCTTTTGGACGTTGCACTCCCAGAGTGTGCACATTTTCTTTTATATCCAATGGTAAATATACTACTTTGCCGCAAATGCCTTTCACCAATTCAGAGGGAGGTAATTTTGCTGTTTTTGGTTGAAGGCATATTATTGCTTGGAATGGGTGTACTCTGAATTATGATGCTCTCATATAAATTGAGTTGTTGCAGGGGTTTTGGTAGAGGGAATAATTCCAAATTATTTGTGATAGCACGTGAAGGAGTTTGATTGTTGTCAAGTTTTGTAGTGCAGTAACTGCAAACTGTTAAGGGGTCAGTTATTTCGTATTTGTTTTCTGCTATAAGGTAGAGAGCTAATTCAAACCATTTGGAATCTTCATTGTCTTCTATTTTGTATGGTATGTCTATAGTTTTTGTGTTATTTTTATAAAAAGTTCTGCTGCAACACTCACACACATGGTTTGGTATTTCAGCTGATGCACTTTTGAATTTTAGTATTTCTTTTTTGTATGTGTGTAGTAGAAGGGTGCCATGTGCAGAATTGTTGCTAGTCTGTTGTAATGCTATTGCATTTTGCAAGTGGTGTTCACTTCCAAAATATTTACTCTGGATATGGTTGATTTCTTCGAGTAGGTCTTTGGCTGTACCATGTAGAAGATTGTTATTTAAATTGGCTAGTGCTAAAGCAGGACTTTTAGCATAGTACAGTTTATAGACTAGATTTCTTATAGTTGAATGATGTGTTGATATCATTTTGATATGATGGAAGCTGCTTTTGCAAAAAGGTCCTGAAATGCAGGCCAATGAATGTCCTTGCAGTCCTGTGTATTTGCGCACTGACCAAGTATCCATATTTTGCAGCAGTTTTATTTTGATTTTGTCTTTGCATTTCACATATTGATTGAGGAACTGGCATAAAGATTTGGAAGATTTTTTGGCAATGTTACACATGGACGTGCATGGCCATTTGTATACTGGAAGTTCTGGTTCAGTCAAATGGAAAATTGATTCTGAGTTCTTTGGAGATATTTTTGTAAGCAGTATTTCTTGTTCCATTATGGTATTATTAGGTTTTTCATAATCTCGTCCACTGCTATGGATTGCAATTGTGTTTGTTTGATTTTGTTTATATGCTTCTTCATTGAAATATGGTTCTGTGCTTGTGGTGTGACCCCATTCACCTCCACAGATATTTAAGAAGTTATTTTTGTTGACATTCCGTTTATTGAGAAGCTTTTTTTGTAATTTAGTAGTTAGTTTTGTTAGTGGTTTCATTCTGTTTAACACTAAAATAAATAACTTTCTTTTGAGAAGGATTGCACTGTCTATCAAAGCTTCTAAGATTAATTTTCTACAGTAGTTTTTAAGGGTTGTGCATGATTTGTTTCCTGATTTTATAAGATTCTGAAGGACTCTGTGGCGGATCATTTTTGTTAATATACTTTTTTTGGTATGGTTGTGTAGGGGAGGATTGGTCCAAAAGACCCCCCTTGCCTACATCCCCTCCCCAGGTGAGGGCCATGGCTCATCAGGCGTCCCCTCCTTACCACCAGGGCCCAGGTGGTGGATGGCTCACCTGCTGAAGACATTGCCCAAACAATTTGAATTTAGCTAGGCCTCAGGAACCATTTTGTCTAATAAAGATGGTGTGAGCTCCCTGGCAGATCCGCTGTGAGCCCGTTCCCACGAACAAGACGGACATGAGCTAGTGTAAGATACCAACACTGTAACATTTCACCTTCCGCAGCGTATCACTGCTCCCAAACATGACCCGACCAGCAGAGCCTGGGTGGAAAAAGAACTGTAAAATGGCCCTCGGATAAAAGCAAAAGTTCCCAAATACTAATGCCAAAACTACCTGCGATGGGTGCATTTTCTCCACAAACCTCTTTGATTAGAAAACCTGTAAGACGTATAGATATGGCAGAATGCATGTTCACATGGCATTAGCAATGAAGCACCCTTACCACTGCAGTTATGTACAAATAGTAGAAGCGTCCCGGGGGGTTATTTGTTAGGCGTATCATTGAAATGTTTACACCCCACGGTCCCGCGCCATAACCAAACTAATGCTGCTAGAGTGCAAAGGAAGACAAATGCAACCATACTGAGGGCTCATGTGAAGGACGCGTGGGAATGCACCCTTCATGTGTGTATGTCCAAGCTCCTTATGTGCCACTACCGTCACGTACGGTGGCAAGTCGTTTTCTATGCCCTCCACCAACCTCACTACTACCTCACTTACTGCAAATGTATATGCATATAAATGTTGTAGTTGTTAAAACATAGTGTACAAATAATGTGCTCGGACTGGCTATATTTGAGAGGCATTTAGCAAAGTTAAAATGTAAGCTTTGGAATGATTCAATGAGTATTGTATAGTATTTGAATGTTTATGATGCTTTCACCTAAAATCGGCAACACACGAGGAAGATACCTTTTGTGAATATGTGCAAGGCCATTCCCCCTCCCTCCCTGCGAAGCCTGCCAGACGAGAGAGCAGAGGCCCGCGCAGCGCTGCTCCACCTCCCCCAACTAGGCTGGAGCCGCTTCAAAGATTTGTAGTTCCCTCTGCAGCACCCAAGGCCACGGCCCGCCACCTGCATTATTTACAGCCCAGCAGTAAACCTCCGCCTGAATACACAAATCCAGAGGCGCCCTCTCTTAAACCCCGCAACCCACCGGATCACCCTAGGTTAATGGCCCCTGTAAAATTAGGACACCCAATATTATGGCAACATTACAGCAACACATTCATAATGACTTCTAACAAGACAGGAGGACATGTACCGTCTGTCCCATGCCCTGAGACCCAGCCCCACGACCTATGGTACCCGGTCAACAGGACACTGGTAACCATGTACTGATGAATCGTCATCAAACCCCTCTCAAGGTGCATTCCTCCTGTGTTGCATTAACCTGTAGCATAACCTATTGGAAGATTTACTAAAGGGGATAATATTGCAAATGACTGAATGACTGCAGTGTGCATGGCCTATGGCAAAGAAGTCAGGAAAAGACATTCATCTCTGACACTGGCCACAATGGCACAACAACACCGCCCAGATGGACCCAGCTGACCCACAGGCCCAGCCCAACCCACGAGGCTGACCAGTGACGTCCTCCAGCCAAGACCAACCACATCACAGCAGCGCCTATAGCTAGTGGTCACCACCCAATCCCATTGAACATGTGCCACCTATAGTGTGTAGGTTTTGATGACGTTTTTTGTAAATATATACGCCTGTCTTTGCTATTGTCAGACAGAGCGCTCTCGGAGTTTGCAGAGTTCTTTGCATGCCCTATTCTGATTGATGGGTTTACAATTGGGGTCTGTTCTGACATGTGATATTTCAGGGGAGCTACTAATTGGTTATAGTAGACCTTATAGAATTTTTTGTGTCTCAAAAAAATACAAAAACGCAATAAATGTGAAGATGTACAATGAGAAATTCAGACAAGAATAGATATGATTCGGACAGCTTTTTAAATTTATTTTGCTGTTTGATGCATTTAGTCGTCATGCAAAATTAGTATTCAAAAAGAGAGAAGTATTTGTAAAGATAACAGACAAAAATGCAACTAAATTCTTCACAAATACTTGAGTATACAGGGAGGTTATTTCTCAGTCTTAGCCTTACCCTAACACAGTTATAACAAGGTAAATTGCAAAATAAAGTTGAAAGAAAAAAACACAAAATAGTACTATAAAGAGCACTATGTAACCACCACCCTTTGTGATAAGCGATTAATGTGTATTTAATACAAGACAATCCAAACAGAAGCAAAAGATGCGAAAACTTTTTGTTGTCTATAGCCAGGCTGAAGGGTGACCTCATACATGGCTCACCCGCACTTGTCTTGGCCTTATTCCCATTCTGGGAGAGTCCATCCTTGTCTCTCATTGCGGGGAGGATCGTGCTGGCTGGGGACGCTTACATTCAGTGGTGACCCCGACGTGATTATTATTTTTTCCCAACATATCCCTACCGTCCCCTTTTGGCACGAAAATCTCTGGTCGAAAAGGGATACGCACGCTGCGCCGGCTCCGGGAGGCTGCCCGCCAACGGCGACCGGTACGCTCAGAAGTGCACACTCAACAGAGAGAGGGTACGGGATCCCGGTTGAAAAATCCCCTTTGAGTACCACTCGCCAGAGCCGGGGCTGACTGTTGAGCGTACGGCAGCACTGCCTGGACGGACCCAGTTTCGGAGACTCTCGGTTCAAGACGGGCACGTGAGTATTGAGTGCGAGCGATCATAAAGGGAGTAGAGGAGGAAATTTAGGACAGGGAACGAGGCGGGGTAAAAAGGGGCACGTTGGGTCTACTAAAGACCATCTTAAACTTTTTTTGCTTTTTCTTTGCATATGGCCATTAGGATTAAGAGGTGATTAAGAGATAAAAGTGACGGGAACCTAGCTCCGAGAGGGGGTGGAAGGCGGCGCCGCATAGTGCTATCTTGACTAGTACTGGGAATATATGAAGAAGTGGAAAATAAGATAAAAGTATCTGGCAAAGGGAGACACGGAGAATATATTAGTGACTGCTATTCTTTCTATTCTTTTATTTAGGGTTACGGGAAAAATAAAAGTGGGTCAGTACAAAGCCAAAGAGATAGAGTAAAGAGACAGAGAGTTTTACTCTAAAATTGAAGGTCAAACCTATATATATACATATATCCGAATAAGACGGACAGGGACAGCCGGCCAGGGAGGAAAGGGAGGACAAATTGAACTGTGAATAGAGTGTTACAGAGGGGTGTGTGAACATTGTATGTGTCAAGAGACAATTTGGTGTAATGGTTGTGTACAAATGGTCAGAAATGTATAGCCATTGAGTGGTCATGGTAAGTGTGACAAGACAAAGCATCATAATGACAAGAGTAATAAAGTGAAGTGAGTGTGTACCTTTCTGATTTTTGGGTTCACATTGTTGAGATTACTGATGGTTTGCTCTTGTACGTGCCCCCCAAAGAGAATAGAATAGAGGCTGTGCGCAGCCAATCTCATGGTGTGCAGGCGGAGGGAGGAACACGAAGGTCCCCACGATTCAGTAAGACATAAAATACGCGAACTCACATGGTGATACGTTTGTATTGAGATATCGTGATACATAGAGATACACAAGTACCAGGTGGGCACAAGGTATGGGGGCAGAAACACCCTTATCACATATTTGCAAGAACCTACCTGGGTACGCGGAACGGATTAAGAAATATCATGACCAATGGATCACAGAGTTGAAGGGAGAGGGGTTGCCTCAGATATGGCCCAAAGGGGGCTCATTTGACAAGAGTGTCCTAGATATGGTAGCCACATGCATTTGTTTGAAATACAAGGGGAAGCAGTTGCATAATAGGAGAGAAATATTAGATCTCTGGAGGCTGTTTGAAGAGATACCGCCGCCTAAGGCAAGGGAATTAGATCCTGATCTACCATCTACCACTGATAATCCACTAATGAAACAAAAAGATGATAAAGTATTGCCAGAAGAAGAGCCACCGATAGAGCTAACAAGGTTGTACCCAATACTAAACAAGCCAGTGCCCGCAGAGGGATACAGTGACCCTACTTATGTGCCCCCACCGACAACTATCACAACGCAAGGGCCAACAGCACCCCCTCCATACGAGAGTCATAGGGAGCGAGCTCAGGTGAGCACACCAAGGGTGGACATAGAAAAACTAACAGACGATCTAGAATCAAGGCTCTCCATAGCGAAAGACGAGCTCTCGAGGATAAAAAGCATATGTGAGCGGACCGCACTTAATGCAGCCAGATCAGAGCACGCATCTAGAGCGCAGAGCGAAGGTAGAACATTTGAAGAAGGGTGGAAAAAAGGCAAGATACTGTTCAGAATCCAGGAAGAACCAACCCGAATAATTGAACTAGAGACAAGAGAGGGATGTACTGACAATGAAGAGAGGCCTATAGGGGACAGGGAGGAGCTACTATATGATATAAGGGATGATTTGGAAGAAAGCGACAGGCTGAGTATGGCAATGGGAGGGGGAAGCGAAGGATTGGATGGTGCATGTTCAATGAGAACACTGGATGATGAGTGGACGGGGCGATTAAGGAACCGGGTGGGGAAAATGGCATCATTAGGAAAATCAGGAGTGAAGGCAAGTACAGATACGACAACGAAGGGAAAGTTGCAGCTCCCGCTAATACATAGGGGAGGAGGGAGGCCGAATTACATACCCTGGGCTCAGATGGATAAGGCCAACTTACTAAAGTTATTGCCCCCGTTATCCGGAGGGGCGAGCAAGTGGATATACGCCTTTGAGAAACACACTGCCGGGGTACCCCTAGCAATAGGGGATGTGAAGAGCTTGCTTGTATCAGCAGTGGGGGATCAGGCCGACAGAGTATGGGTCAAGGCTGGTTTCCCAGGAGTAACATTAGACTGCGATCGCCATGATGGGGCCTCCTTTAACACAGTGCGTGCAAGGGTGTGGGATGCTTTACGGGAAACGTTTCCAGATACCCCAGACTTACAGTTAGTAATGCAGTGTACAATGAATGACGGGGAAGATGCTATGGATTATATTTTTCGGGTCCAAGAGATGTGGAGAGCAGAAACGGGCACGCCCTGGTATCAATCAACATCGTTATTTTATTTCATTATAAAGAGGGGGCTCCCAAAAGAGGTGCAAAAGGCGCTCGACAAGATAGCAGGTATTGAGGCGAAAGGATGGCCTGAAATTCAGAGCATAATAGTGCACCACTGTAAGCAATAAAAGAAAGGGAGAAGGAGGTGGCGCAGAAAAGATTGGCAGACGAAGCGAAACTAGTGCAGACAAAGTTGGTGAAGGTCGCAGCAGCAGTAGCCGCGCTCCCACACAGCAGGGAGGGAGATGAGGAAGAGGAGGGGCTGGTAGCAATACAAGGAAGGATGGCAACTAATTGGGCAGGAGCAGGACAGCGGCAGAGGAACGAGCAGGAGTAGGGCGGAGGTCCGCAGTGGCAAGAGTGGGCCCCTCGAGGGGGACGAGGTGGGTACAGGGGCCGAAGAGGAGGTGGACCTGGGTACGGGGGAATGGGAGGAAATGGATGGCAGGGTCCCAGAGGAGCGCAAGGGAGTTGTTGGAACTGCGGGAGGTGGGGACATTACTCTAGGGAGTGCAGAAGCAGACCAAACAACGGATTTCCAGAGGCAGAACATTATGGCCATCCCCATCCGGGGAGCCCATATGGTCTCCCAATGGGACAACAACAAAGAAACCCAGGCCAGGGGTACAATGAGCAACAACAGGGACACCAATACAGAACACAGAATCACCCACAAAACAATGACACTATGCACTACACGCCAGGCAACCCTTTCGCGACAACAGCCAACGGAGCCCCAGCACCAGCCCCCTATAATGGCGTGTCAGTGGTTTCAGGGAGTGTATTCAACCAAGGGGGGGCAATGAGACATCCCGCATAGGACAGCCCACAGAGAACACTTGCATGTCCAGTTCTATCTACCACCTACGATGCAGCAGAGGAACCATTGGTAGGGGCGCAGATAGGAGACAAGCAGTTCATATTCATGGTGGATTCGGGAGCGGAGAAATCATGTATTAGGGAGGGCCGGTTCCCGTTATCTAACCGGAAGTTAGAGACGCAGGGGTTCTCTGGGGCTGTAATTGAAGCTCCTTATACAGAAGCATTGGATGTAACGGTAGGGGGTAAAACTGTAAAAACACCCTTACTGTATTATGAACATTCACCAATATATTTACTAGGGAGGGATCTTCTTAGCAAACTCAATATGACAATATCATTCACTGAGAGAGGTATAGTGTGTTCAACACCAGGAATATGCCCATTGCGTGTAATGCTGGTAGTACAGGCTCACACAACCGCACCAGAAATACGTGGTTTGCCAGTGGACGAGAGAATGTTTATTGAAGGACTAAAGACGCTGGCCCTCATAGTTCCTGAGCTGAAAAGAATGGATTGGAGAATACCGGCGGAGTTCCTCTTCCGCCCAATAGTGCACCCTGACATAGCACCAGGGTCAGTGGTATCATTAGACTTGCACGCTGTACAGGTATCTGCGAAAAGGATCTCTGTGATTGGAATGGATATAGAAGGATGTGAGTGGCGTACAGTACTGTGTACCAATGCCAATATTGCCCTGAGAGACTTAACTGATGAGGATCTCTTTTCAGATTCGGAAGGGGATGATGAAATAGTAATGGAAATAGCAATGCCCTGTGATATTTTGATTCAGGCTAGAGAAATCCCTGTCCAGCTGATGGCAGTGGTGGGAGCACCACCGTCATTCTTCGATGATGACATGAGGCTAGTACAAAATAATTTGTGGACAACAGGCCCCCATGACGTAGGGTTGTTGCATGGAGTACAACCAGTGATAATAAAGCTCAAGCAAGGAGCGATTCTACCCCGAGTGAAACAATATCCACTGTCCCGTGAAGCAGGGAAACAATGCCAAGACCGATTGGGCCATTCAGAGAGCTACATATTGACTACGCGGACATGGGAGAGAGGTGTAATGGGGCACGTTACATGATTGTGGTTGTGTGCCCATTTTCAAGATGGGTGGAAGCAGGCCCATGCGCACGACCTGATACTAAAAGCGCTGCAAAATTCCTAGTGAGAGACATTCTTTTCATTTGCATTGTTTGCTGTTGTCTGTGCCCCCTCATCCACCTCTTCCTTCACATTATTATATGCTCTTCGTACATCCGTCAAATGTATCCAATACTTGAGGCCCTTCACTTTTACAGCCGGAGGGGTGCAAAACACCACTTCGTATGGGCCATGGAAGATTTTCGTGCCAAAAGGGGACGGTAGGGATATGTTGGGAAAAAATAATTTATAGGAGCAGTGTTAGCAGTAGTGGTACCTGTAGTTCTGTCAATCATTTTCTCTTTTTCTTTGACATTTTGATAGAGGAGGCAAAGTTTCTGTAATGGGAGATTGTTTAGTTTTGCTAAATGACTGTATTAGCTGTTTTTTAAAAAAAACTTTTTGTACAAACTCTGCTAGAGAATGATGCTTATTTTGGACTTTTTCATTTTCATTTGCTCTATTTCTGTGTTGCTTTCTACAGACTTGCTTTCTGGTGGGCATTCTGTGGGGTCTGTTGAAACAAAAAAATAGAAGGCATGGGTTGTGCTGTTGTGCAATGTATGTGTGCTGTATGCATGAGTGTTTGAGTATGATTGTAAATATGTATCTGGTGGTGTGTGATTGTGCTTTGGGCAGCTACAATTAGTTGGGAAGGCTACTCTTCTATTTGTGTGTTACTATGCGTCGGTTCAGATGATAGTAAAAAGTGAGCTAGTGGCGAGGATAAGCACTAATAGTAAATCAAATGGTATAACATTAAAACTATTCTGGTCGTTTTCTGGTGCACAAATTAAATGAATCACTTGCACAGTATGTTTGAGTGATATATTTTAATAACAAGATGATAAATATAACAAGTTAAATTATAACAGTAACAGTGGAAACTATTTAAAATTGAGAATCAGACCAAGAAAACAATTAAAGTGAAGGGAAGAAGGTGAGTAGTGCAGAAGAAGTGAGAGGGAAGGGTGGGGAAGAGGAGTCCTGTTAAAAACAAGCAGTGGCAAAGCCAACATTTTTTCTTGTGTATATTTATTAGGCATTTGCAGGAACTGCTATTAGACGCTGAGGTATTCGCACCATTTTGCACATGCTACCATCAATAGCCAGTTAATACCACTGTGGCAGTGCCTGGCAAGTGTCTTTCCTATGCCTACACAAAAGCCTAAACTGTTGGCATTGCCAATGCTTGTTTTATATCTTCCTAGTTCCTGGCTGTCATCCTGCTCTGGCGCCAGCAGTGAGCAGCACGTGTCCAATCAGCAAACCGATTAGTACCCATGAGGTAGGGGCTGCACTCCAGGTGGCAATGAGTTATCTCATTAGTTTGGGCTATTAGGTGGCATAGCCACCTATGAGCCAACACTCTTGCATTTGAGTACAAACAGGGAGAAAGGCATATGTGGAGGGATACAAAGCTGGAAGGTGTTGTTTGATTATTTGCCCAACCATTGACTGCCATGGCTATGCTACTCCCTATGGCTATTCCCACGCAGTTTCTGCCCCTCCGAATCCGAACAACCTCCTCATGGGAACTCCTTCAGACTGCTTTATTCACGCCCTGCCATCAAATTTTGCTCTAAAAGTACCTGCAAATGTTTTTTCAAAGCTGTTTTATGGGAGTTAATGGCTTCATTGGAGTTGTAAACTTGCTACGGGTGAAATAAAAATGTCAACCAGGTCTGCCTTCAGCAACTCAATTTATAGGCCCTATATGTGTCCTTCACTGACGTCCTTTTAAAAACAAGCATTGGCAAAGCTAACAGCTTTGGCTTGTGTATAAGTATTAGGCATTTGCCAGGCGCTGCTATTTGATGTCCAGGTACTGGCACCATTTTTAATCTACTACCATCATTGGCCAGTTAATACCACTATGCAGTGACTAGCAAGCGCCTTTACCATGCCTACATAAAAGCCTAAACTGTTGGCATTGCCAATGATAATTTTTTTGTGTATCAAAAGTGCCTCAGGAATGAATGCACAAAGCATATGTTTTTTCATTGTCTAAATGATGATGTAAATGAGAGAAAGAAATAATTAAAAATATTTAATGGTCTGGTGACTTAGCCACACACACATGAAGTTCCACCCTCCCCCTCCCCAGCCTTCCCACAAGCAATGCCACCTCCTATTTCCCCCAAGTTCGTCAGCAGGTGGTGCCCGCCCGCCCCAAGGGTGAGGGACTGGGGCATGTGCCCCGTTTACATTCACATCGTTCTTTAGGCACTACTCATCCATGTACTCCTGAAAGCCAGTAATAATGTCATCACACAGACTTCATTTACCAAGTAGACTTTCCATAGACTTACCAAGTAGTCTATGGAGAATTATGGAACATTTCTTTCGACAAACTACCTTTGAATGAAATAGGGTCTGAAATCACTTGACTAGTGGTTTTCCGATCCAGTTGGTGACATTACAGAGAGGATGACCACGATAAAAAAGTCCCAGACCCAATGAATGACTTTGAAGGCAAATTAAGATATGTGCCTTCCAGATAGAGAGCTCCCTCATCCCTGACAAATAATGTTGCCAGGCTGTCTGACAGAGACGAAAGGGGATTCTGTGATCCTGAGACGTTCATGCCAGTGGCCCAAGAATAGAAACAAAGAGGTTTGACTTACAGCTGATCTATAAGTGGTCACACATTCAGTAGGCATTGAGCACTAGCAGGGAAACTTAGGGCCTCATCACGAGTTGGGCAGTAACGCCGGTGCTGCTAGCGCCGGCGTTAATAGCCCTACCGCCAAACCTCCCGGCGCTAATAGCGCGGGATCACGGGTTTGGCAGAACGGGCATTGCCCATTCCCTACTGAGCCTATTCGGGAATTCCCCATTCCCCATTGGGCTCAATGGGGAATTTTTGCGCTCTTACCGCTGGCGGATTTCCCGCCGACGGTAATAGCGTGAATTTTCAGCGGATTTCCCCCCAGCTCAGAGCTGGGGAAAAATCTGCCGAAGCCCTGATTTGGCAGACCCTTAAATCCGGCGGTAATAGCACTACCACCGGATTTAAGGGTTACAGCCAAACTCGTGATGAGGCTCTTAGTCTCCATCTGTGATTTTCTATAGGCAAGAATGAGTGTACTAACATCATTAACCTTCCCAGGACCCTCAACTACATCCTCTAAATACACAAGCAGGATTGTGTCGTCCAAAATGTCACATAGAAAATACATTTATGTTGATGAAATGTGATGTTTTATATGTAATAAGTTAAACAAGCCGTTCCTGGTGTAACATACACCATTCTAGCATATGTTAAAGATCAATATCGGTCACTAATTCATAGGGTTATTTCTGTCCCCCTTCTTAAATATTGGAATTACCACAATCGCGTCTAGGAAGGGGGCATAGGTCCCTGTGACTTATTATTGGTTACCACGATCGCTTCCAGGAAGGGGGCATAGATCACTGTGACTTATTATTGGTCATTGAAAAGGCTAAACGTAGAGGTAACTGTCTTCTTTTGAATTTGAAAGGCATATTTGTACCAGATTGAATGAGAGGTATGTGCAGTATAAGAACAGTATCTAAATTCCATCGATTACAGGGGCCTCTATGATGTGTCTTTGTAGATGTGCAATCGTCAACCTTGTTCCATTTCAGAGTCCCTGTGATGGCATAAGATTCCGTAGTAGCATAATTACAGCACCTACTTTCAGTTTTAGCTCATGACGAGGCATTCATCCTACAGTGTTTCACTCTTTAGAGACTGAAACATTCAGCCGGTAATAAACTAGTCATTGACTCTGGAACCACCATGCCCTGTGTGAAGAGAAGTGGGGATGGACAGAGTAACTTGAAATATTTCCTAATGTTTGCGCTAGTGGAAGGTGAAGGTGACCCCATAGAACCACCGCATTCTGTTTGTTAAAATAATAGCTGTTGTTGAATTGGAAGGGCACACAGAGGATCACTTTGCCATTTGGACAGCAGAGGGCAGCCTAACACTGATAAAAAGCATCAGCTGAGTACGGAAACATACACAAGCGTTTTATTTATATAGTTGTTGCTGGAGACTCAGAATCCTTGTATTTTTATGAAATTGGTTAATTCTAGCATCAAATGATTATTAATTTATCCCACGCAGCATAATTGATGTTGCCACTTTGGAGGCATAAGCCACCTAATCTCTAAGACATTGGTACTGTAAATCTAAAAAAAGGAGAAAGAGGAATTCAGGAGCAATGTATGGCATTGGCATGGCAACTTGAGGAATTTTGGCTATGAAATGGTCAAAGCACCAGCCGGCCCTTCAACCACTCGCTGGTGTCTGCCTGCTGCTGTTGTCAGAGAGCTGTGTGTGTGACAGATGTAGGAGCAAAATGATTGCACCTAACTAGATGCCTGTTAGATTTTCATTTGTATGCACCTATGCTTTTTGTCAGATAAACTCCTGTCAGACTATGTCTAAAGTCCGCAGTGGAGTAATCTCTGCTTGGTTTGCTTTGCCTAGACCTCGCTTTCACCCATACGGACGGTGGAGGAGCAGGCTGACGGGAGTTGAGACAGCCGATGCCACATTTCCTCCCATTCCTTTTCTCGCAGCTACCATGGAAACGTCATTTGTGCACACCATCAGCTAGGCCATAGTCATGTACAACCTGACCAGGAACTGCAGTATGGGCGAGTTTGACAACTGCGGCTGTGACAACTCCAGAAATGGCTGCTTTGGTAAGTTCGGATCCTGGTTTTAACTCTTTTATAACTGATAAATGGTTGGGCCACATAAGGAGCTCATTGAATGCATGTGAAGAGGAACGAGACAAAAAAAAGGTTGTGCAAGGCCTGGTGGAAAGCGCTTACCCTGTCTGGTCATAGTGTGAGTCCCTGGCAAACTGTTAGTATTTGCATAGCAGCCAGAGTCCAATAATTCCAAGTGGCCTTTACCACAGGGTCATTATTCTGATAGGTGCTAAATTTGCGAGATACAGTGCAAGCTCCCTCCTCCGTGCTGTCTGCCACGTGCATTCAAGCATTGCATGCTGATGGAAATATGGCTCAAACTCCATCCTCACTCAAACGGTCTTTGTCATACCTTAAGCAAGCTACTACTAGCTTAACAATTGGGATTGCGCTTTGTTTAAATGAAAGGGTTACTGATGGACGCAACACTGATGTTTTGGCCGTTCTTGTAAAGAGAGGGGATATGGTAGAGAGGCGGAGCCTTTGCGCATCCATTTTATCTGTTGCAGTGTATGAAGCTGCTGTCACCCGCTGGGGTTTTGGCTGGGCGCACAGAGTGGCCTGCCAGGTGGTTGCAGAACCTGCATGTGAGCCTGCGCAATTCCTTCTCACCAACACCCAGCATCGGATCTATGCACAGAATGAAGGCTAGGGACTCAGGAACCCGACATGAATCCCCATTAAAGCAGACCTCAGAATATAACCCAATGGGGCGCACTATGACAATGTGTAAAGGATGTCTTTGTGCACAGATTACATCACCACACACAAGTAATGTCAAGCTAAACAGAACAAATGACAGCATCTCAAACTGCTCTAGTAGTATTTATCAAGATAATTAAGTTACTGCAGGCAGAACCCATCGTATATTTCCAGGTCCATTTCAAGAATGTGTATGTCTATTCTGGGGTACAAAGAATTCATTGAGGTAAGCACCTTCCTTTGTATTCATTGTGTTGTCTCTTCTTGGCCCAGGTGGTCGTGGAGGAGTCTTGGGAGGCTCCAGTGATAGCGTCAACTTCAGAGAAAGGATTTCCAAGCATTTCGTAGATGCCCTGCAGACCGGCCAAGACCCCAGATCTTAGATGAACATCACCAACAACGAAGCAGGGAGATTTGAAAGTACATATTCTGAGACATGGTTAGCACAGCTGTACTCACTGTGCAAATGTATACCATATTTGGAGGGGAATGTGTTGAAAACCAGGAATATAATGGTCACTAATGTACCTTGGAGAGCTGAGCCCATATTTCGAATGGAAACCTGGCAGAAACAACTCTGCTTTTCAAACATCCTAGAGCGATACAGTGAAGACATTGCACTGAGTAACAGGATGTCCGTTTGTGGGGTGATACATGGTTACTCTAATTACACCGGGCAGGCATTTATGAGAGATGTAATCTCTGGCCATGCTATTCCATTGAAAGGAATGCCTTTTCTCTCTGGAAATGAGCAGGTTATAACGTGAATGATTTACATAATTTGTACATTTGCTTCTGGATCCAAGATCTCGGTTGCGCCTGGATCTGTGTTTCCTCTATCGAAAGTGTACCTGCTGCAGCACCCTCTTGCCCCCCTCTCCCAATCCCTAAAAGCCTACCTCCCTAGGAGTTATTCTGGCACACGAGCCTCCATTGTCCTCAATGAGGCTGGCACATTACCCTCTATGTGTGTGTCCGCGCGTGCCTCATTGCCTCCTGCGACCGAGCGTGCAAAGCTCTCCTAAATTCCCCACCATTTTTAACCTATTAGATGTATTGAATGCTGTGCTGAGGGGAAGTTGTGTTGAATGCATTACAGTGACAGCCCCTTCTATTCCCCCATCCACCCATCTTATTCGCTCTCCATATACCCTCTCATCCTTCCTCTCAAACTCTCACTTTATTTGCTACCCTCTCACTCTCACCCTTTCTCGCACTTATTTCCTCTTGCTCATCATTGGCACCCTCAATCAATGGCTTCCTCTGTTGCTCTATTCCCCATCTCATTCTATTTCCCAGCTGCACCCCTTATCACATCCTCCTTTCAAACTTTGCACTCTCCTCTTTGCATCCTTGTGCCTATAAATGCATAATGCAAAGAACAGCAGCAAACACCAAAACTATTGGCTGTGCCAATGCTTGTTTTTCTTGTTGTTGATAGATTAGTGTACCCTGTTGTTGCTTAAGTTATAGGGTAACCCACATTATTCTGTGGCAAGGTAAAGCACAGCATGTGGCTGTTTGGATCTGTTTTTCACTAAAATAAGGTGTAATCACTTTTGTGTGATAAGTATTATTCTATCCTGTTGTGGCAGGCGCATGCCCGCTGCATCCATTACATAGTTGTCTTCGCAAACGTGTACAAGATGGCGGCTTCAGTTGCCCTGTCATTTGCAGAAGCAGAAATAGCTGCAGTGATTAGCAGTTCATCAATTTTTGTCAATTTCAAAGCGACAGACGCGTTAAGTAGATCAGTTGCAAGTGACCACATTATAAATCTGAAAAAGAAGTTTTTTAGAACTGAAATGCACAGTCATCTTAAATAATATATATATATATATATATATATATATATATAGTATATAGTGGCTGTGTAGTTATGTTTAAGTTGCTAATCCCATAGGAAGAGCACTTTTTGGGCGGCTTATAACTTTGCTCCCCCTGGAAGAATCCTCCCCAAACTTTGCAAAAAAAGTATATGGCCCACTCTGAATTTCTTTGCAAAGTTTGGTGAGGTTTGGTCCGGAGGGGCAAAGTTATAGGGGGGTCCCAAAACTTATTTTTTTCCCATAGACTGAATGGCGAAAAAACTTTGCTTACGCCTACAGCCCAAACCGCTGGACGGATTTTCACCAAATTTACGGCAGGAGCAGCGGATTGGTCCGGAAAGCGTGCTTTTGTAAATTTGGTGAAAATTCATTGAGTGGTTTTTTTTAAAATGGCCAAAAAGTAGGTCACAAAAAATTAGTGATATCTATGTCCGCTCCACAGACACATTTCCCTGTTCGTTCCGCAGACAGGACACCATTGGCTAATCGGCTAGCATCATGTCCGCGGACATGTGACATATTCGCTGATTGGCTGGAATGAAGTGTGAGGTGCGTCATATTGTTTTGATGCGCCCGCCATCTTGGATCTGCGGACATCCGCGGACAGTGCAGTGACAAACGGGGGAGAAATACAACTTTGGCAAGTGTGTTGGTGTATAAGAGTGTTTGGGGAGGGTGGGGGAGTAAGAGAGGGGTCAAATGCTGTATTTATTTATGTGGCAGGCACCCCCGATGTGTTCGTCATGTCCGTGGACAGCCGCACTGTCCGCGGACATAAAATAAAAAAAATGTATGCAGTAGCCCATATAGCCAGTTAAAATGTTTGATTCTATGGGTGTGATATGCTGTGGTGGTTGTGGCCAGAGCCTAGAGTCTTGGGTGCATGGCTGTTTGATTCTATGTGTATGATCGATGGGCCTGATATGCTGCGGCGGTGGTGGCCAGGGCCTAGAGTCTTGGGTGCATGGCCGTTTGATTCTATGTTTATGATGTATGGGGGTGATATGCTGTGGTGGTTGTGGCCAGGGCTTAGATTCTTGGGTGCATGGCCAAAGGCTGTAGGCCATGCACCCAAGACTCTAGGCCCTGGCCACAAACACCACAGCATATCAAACCCATAGATCACATCCATAGAATTTAATATCTATGAAATATTTTCATATGCTGAGGTGGTGGTGGCCAGGGCCTAGAGTCTTGGGTGCATGGTTGTTTGATTCTATGCGTGTGATCTATGGGTGTGATATGCTGCAGTGGTTGTGGCCAGGGCCTAGAGTCTTGGGTGCATAGGCGTGCATGGCTGTTTATTTCTTGTTATTTTTCAGTGGTATTGATTTATCTGTTTGGTTGTTGCAAAATCTTGGGGCAGTTAGATACCTGTTGGCGTATTCTAACTATTTATTTCTTCTTATAATTTAGTGGTATTGATTTATCTGATTGGTTGTTGCAGAATCTTGGGGCACTTGGATACCTGTTGGCATATTCTAACTGTTTATTTCTTGATACTTTGCAGTGGTATTGATTTACTTTTTGGTTGTTGCAAAATCTTGGGGCAGTTAGATACCTGTTGGTGTATTCTAACTATTTATTTCTTCTTATAATTTAGTGGTATTGATTTATCTGAGTGGTTGTTGCAGAATCTTGGGGCACTTGGATACCTGTTGGCGTATTCTAACTGTTTATAGTTTTCTAATTGAAGTTTTATTAATGTTTATGCACGGATTAGTTATTAAATTTTGGTTTTAAGAATATTAAATAAGCCTTTATAAGATTTGCTGTTAATCTTTGCTTTAAAGTAATGGTACTATCATTACATTTGAACCATCCACAATTCTTTTTTATTTATGCAGTGTAGTGACCTGCATTGGTTGTGGTTCCTGCATAGTAGATTATACCTATGGTTGTGAAGGTTTTCTTACCAAGTGATACTTGACCATGCGTGAATCCAGTCAGCTTGCAGTACCATTTGCATTGTAACGTAGAAACATTAGTATTACGTATTTACTATATGTTTGTATTTGTAAGGTGGAGCGATTATCTGAATTGCAGGTAGTACATAATCTGCCATGGTTTGCATTTTGTACAAGTTGCTGAAATGGAACGGATTCACAGTTAGGTATGGATACATACACAAAACGATCATTAGTAATTTGTTTGTGTTGCATATTGTTGCACAGAGTGTATGAATGTTTCCACATGTATGAAATCTGGAAGATTTCATTTATAGGTATGTTTTTGTTTTCCAGTACTTGTAGTAAGTACATTAGCCATTCTTGTGGATCTTCTTGTGAGTTTATAGTGAACTTCACCATTCCAGCACAGTAGTCCAATTCTTGTCTTATTCCATGAACAGTATATGTGTTGTCAGGATTGTTGCTTGCATTTCTATGAAGGACTAACATTTGCAAACACAATTGGTCTGTACTCTGTAAGTGAAGGTTGTCAACAATTGGTGGCAATTGAAATAGAATATTTATTGCTACATTTGTGCAGCAATGTACACCAGTTATCTTTGAAAATTTGAATGGACCAGGTAGTTCTGTGTCCAAGTCATTTCTTCGGAGTGTGTGTTGCTTCTTTGAAGAAGTACCTGAGTTACTTTGGGTAATAGATTGTTCTTTGGTTGTAGTAATTGATGAGGTATTAGCTTCTTTTACTCTTTGGAGGATTTGCAGTGAGATCCTGTTGCAATTCTGTTTGAAGTAGTTTTCTTTTACAACGTTTTGTTTTTTGTGGAACGGGATAGGTTTTTAGATGGGGGTGTATAGTGAATGTAGTCTATTGTATTCTTAAATGCAAGGAATATCAGCGTTTACTTTACTTGCATCAAAGTTGATTAGAAATAGACTGTCAAGTGTACGTAAGCGTGATAGTGCTACGTAGCTCATGCCTTCTTTAAAGACTGTGTTCCCAATATCTATCAATGCTTTATCTAGGGTAAGACCTTGTGATTTGTGAATGGTGACTGCGTATGCTAGAGTTAGAGAAAATTGTTCTATGTGTACATACATTTCTTTGAAAAGAAGGAATCAAGCTGTTGAGCACCCTATCCTTTTTACTTCTGAAAGTTTGTCAAAGAGAATATTGACAAACTGAATGTTGTTGTCAGGTGGGTATGTTTGAATGCCAACAACTGTACCCAGTACTCCATTAACTAATCCTTGCTCCACGTCCGTGTTGTGGCTTATTGGCACATGGGTAGTGTCATACCATGTACGTCCAGTTTGTCTGTGGAGCAAATTTCAATTATTGGTTGCATTTCTATTTTCAACATTGTTTCATTGAATTTGGAACAGCTTGCAAGAGTTGGCATCAAGGACATACAATTGACATTTTTGTGTGCTAATTGTTCCATGACATCAGTAGCACATGAGTTATGGCCATAAAGTGCATGGATGTGCAGGGTTTGTAATATTGCTTGTGCTTCTTGAGATAGTACACCAACTCTAATACTTTTTAAAATGTTGGCGTAGGTGAGGTCTGCAGATTGGCGCATGTTTTCTGTTAATTCTCTGTGTTGGAAATGTTGCAAAAGGTTGACATTTCCTATGCTGCCAACAGTTTTACGGCAGAGTTTGTGTCCTAAGGTTTTAAAAATAGGTACACCTTCCACTGGTGTCAATTGAAGAAGATCTCTGAAAACAATAATGTGTTTTCCTCCAAAGAGCTCTTCGTAGTTTGTTTTAAGTACTTCTTGTAATCTGAGGTGAATCAAAGCCAACATTAGGTTGGAGACCATGCTCACTTCATCTATTAGTAGCATTTTCATTTGTTTTAACACTCTGCTTAGTTCCATTGCAGGTTCTGTAGAAAGTTTGCAATATTTGTTTTGGTGTTCTACTGGAAAGAGTAGTAATCTGTGTAAAGTGACACCATCTATGTTGTAGGCAGCTAAAACTGTGGGGGCAGTTGCAACAGCTGACAGTTTGTTGTTTGTCAATTGTTAAAGGAACTTGCTGATGATTTTGATTAAGAATGTTTTGCCTGAACCAGCTTCCCCACTGACGTATAGTAGTATAGGTTTGTAATTTTGGCAAGTACATTCTTTATTTTCATGTTGTACACCATGTGCAATTTCTATTGTTACTTCTTGAAAAATGGTACGCTGCTCTTTGTTCAGTTTTGATTGTAGTACAGTTAAGTCTTCTGTATCTTCCTTATAGTGACACATGGTGTTTTGTACTTCTATCATAGCTAATTCTGCCTCATTTGCTATTAGTGGCTGTCCCAGTGGTTCTTGGCTTCCTGTTACAGAAGGTTGACTACTGTCAGGAGTGTCCATATGTAGTTGGGCCAGGAGTTCTTCTTCGTGTTTCTGTTCATTGTCCAACGTTGTTTTGTACTGTGTAAAGTTTACATCGGTTATAGTGCTTTCATTTACTTTGAAAGCGTCTTCATCTGAGTCATAGATATCTAGTATCTCTTCTTCTTTTCTCCATGGTTTAAAAAGTTGTAGCAGGGACATGTAATATAGTTCTTTATGTTGAGGAGTTTTTAATGACAATTTGATATGATTAATTAAGCTTGGTTTGGTATGTTTCACTAAGCTGCCGTCACAATTTGTCACTCTGTATCTACCTTTTTTCATTGGATTTTATATTATTTTTGTATGTGAAGTTTTGGGCTATGAGGTATAGACACATGGTTTCCAAAGTGGTATTCCTGTTTGGGTAGTATGTATCTAGTAAATTGTTTTTCAAAATGTCTTGGCTGTTGGGATAATTTTTGGCTATTGTTTCTATGTTGTTGTATGATTTGAGAACTCTTTTTCTAGATTTAGCAGGACCAAGACTTAGCCATACTATATTTTAGGATGTTTCATACAAAGCAGTACCGGTTAAACGATCTACAGCTTCATAGCAGCCACATTCTCTATGAGAGAGCACTTTTATGCCTAAGCTGTTCAATTTCTGAGACAGTGTTTTGTCTGATGATAGGTCATTCCAGAGGTCTTGAAACTCTGTTTTTTCTGCTTTGGTTAAGTAGGCTGTAACAAATCGTGCAACTGCAGTGGAATTATCTGCAATGTACTGAACATCTATGTTTTCATTCCATAAGAGGGCAATGATTGCATTGTAATCATTGATATATTTTGCTTCTTCTGTTCTTTTTATGTAATATGTGTTCTTGGGTGATTTACCTTTAACACCATTTCTAACTGAAGACATGAAGCTGTTCACTTCACCTGTTTCTGTAACTGGTCTATGGAAACCAAAGTGGCATTTGGTGTAGTAATTCCCTTTGTTTTTGTATTTGCGACGAAAATATTTCCCACATTTGTGTCTTTGAAATTGTACAATTTGTGCATGAAGATCACTATTTGTTGCTTCTGATGGAATTTCACAAGTGACATATTATTCGATAAACTTTAAAACAGTGGCATCACTGTCTTCACCAAATTTAGGGGCATCTTTAATCCATGAAAGCATGTGGATATGTGGTGCTCCTCTGGCTTGGTATTCTTTTCTCCAAAAGTGTTGTGCTTCTCAGAGGAGAGGAACAGTTTTATTACAAATAAAGTGTAGCGTAGCAATGAAGCGATGATGGAAATATCTTGAAACATTAACAGGATCTAGAGAACAAAGTTTTCCAGGTGTTAGTATATCTATGTTTTTTTTTTGTTTTTGTTTGATATGTGTAGGAAATCATGTAAAACTTCCCATGCATATTCTGCACAACTTAATGTAACAAACCAAGTGGGTGGGCCAAGGTTTCTTATCATACAACGTACATCTCTGTGATGTCGGAACCAGTACTCTTTAGTACCACGCATGCTTACTAACAGATTTGTAATGCTTGATTGTAAAACCTCATCTTTTTCTTGCACTTTTTGTAGTAATTGCGTAGCTGACATATTTTGAAAGTGGGTTCCTCATTTCAATGTGTGTGCAACTACGTAACATAATGTTGCTAGTTCACTTTCAAAGAGTAGGTAGAATATGCATTACACATTTTGTCTAAATCTGGGATCTTCAGAATACATTCGTAACGAGCGGTATTCTGATTCTGTTATCTGAATGGTTCTATCATCGTACCTTCCTCATTTCCCAGTAGGAAAGAGTAGAGGAAAAGCACATGCTTCTATACTTTTTCCCCATATGCTGATTGGTGATCCTTTGGTTTGTCACATTTGGTATGTTTCTAGTGCATCATCTATAGTGTCATTAGAGTGTAATGGATGAATTGTATAATGGTCTAAAATATTGGATACTGTAGCAGGATCTATAAGTTCAAATTGACCCGTTTCTGGTGACTCTTGAATTATTTCAGTTGTTTCCCTTAAGTTTTCTTCAATATTCATGTCTTTGTAGTATTCATTATTGTCTTTTAGATATTGCAAAGCTTGGCTAACTTTATATAAGTCTACGAGTTGTTGCCAATTTTTTTGGTCTTTTGTAGGTACACCATTTACTAAGACAATTAAAGATTGCTCTATTGAATGTTGAACTCCCAGAGTGTGCACATTTTCTTTTAGATCTAATGGTAAATATACTACTTTGCCACAAATGCCTTCACTAATTCAGAGGGAGGTAATGTTGCTGTTTTTGGTTGAAGGCGTATTATTGCTTGAAATGGGTGCACTGTTTGAATTATGATGCTCTCATATAAATTGAGTTGTTGCAGGGGTTTTGGTAGTGGGAATAATACCAATTTATTTGTGATAGCACTTGAAGGAGTTTGGTTGTTGTCAAGTTTTGAAGTGCAGTAACTGCAAAGTATTAAGGGGTCAGTTATTTCGTATTTGTTTTCTGCTATAAGGTAGAGAGCTAATTCAAACCATTTGGAATCTTCATTGTTTTCTATTTTGTATGTTACGTCTATAGTTTTTGTGTTACTTTTATAAAAAGTTATGCGGCAAAATACACACATATGGTTTGGTACATCAGCAGATGTACTTTTAAATTTTAGTATTTCTTTTTTGTATGTTTGTGGTAGAAGGTTGCCATCTGTACAATTGTTGCTAGTCTGTTGTAAAGCTATTGCATTTTGTAAGTGGCTTTCAATTCCAAAATACTTTCTCAGGATATGCTCGAGTAGGTCTTTGGCTGTACCATATAGAAGATTGTTATTTAAATTGGCTAGTGCTAAAGCAGGACTTTTAGCATAGTACAGTTTATAGACTAGATTTCTTATAGTTGAATTATGTGTTGATATCATTTTGATATGATGGAAGGTCCTTTTGCAAATAGGTCCTGAAATGCAGACTCATGAATGTCGGTGTAATCCTGTGTTTTTGCGCACTGGACAGGTATCCATATTTTGTACCAGTTTCATTTTGATTTTGTCTTTGCCTTTCACATACTGATTGAGGAACTGGTGTAAAGATTTGAAAGACTTTTTGGCAATGTTACACATTGACGTGCATGGCCATTTGTATACTGGACGTTCTGGTTCAGTCCAATGGAGAGGTGATACTGAGTTTTCTGGGGATATTTTTGTAAGCTGTATTTCTTGTTGCATTATGGTATTATTAAGTTTTTCATAACCTTGTCCACTGCTATGTATGGCAATTGTGTTTGTTTGCTTTTGTTTGTATACTTCTTCATTGAAATATGGTTCTGTGCTCGTGGTGTGACTCCATTCACCTTCACAAATATTGTCATTTTTGTTTACATTCCGTTTTATTGAGAAGTCTTTTCTGTAGTTTAGTAGTTAGTTTTGTTAGTGGTTTCATTCTGTTTAACACTAAAATAAATAACTTCCTTTTGAGAAGGATTGCACTGACTATCAAAGCTTCTAAGATAAATTTTCTACGGTAGATTTTAAGGGTTGTGCATGATTTGTCTCCTGTTTTTATAAGATTCTGAAGGGCTCTGTGGCGGAACATATTTGCTAAAATATTTATTTTGGTATGTATGGTTACTTGCCACTACATCAAGATTTATAGGAGCAGTGTTAGCAGTAGTGGTAGCTGAATTCTTGTTAATCACTTTCTGTTTTGTTTTTCATTTTGATAGAGGAGGCAAAGTTTCTGTACTGGAAGCTTGTTTTGTTTTGCTAAATGACTGTATTGGCTGTTTTGTTTGAACTTTTTGTACAAATTCTGCTACAAATGGATGCTTATGTTGGACACTTGTATTTTCATTTGCTCTATTTCTGTGTGGCTTTCTACAGACTTGATTTTTGGTAGGCATTCTTTGGGGTCTGTTGAAAATAAAATTAGGTATGGTTGGGCTGTTCTTCAATGTATGTGTGCTGTGTGCATGAGTGTCTGAGTATAATGGTAAAGATGTATGTGGTGGTGTATGATTGTGCATTGGACAGCTACAATTAGTTGGGAAGGCTATTCTTCTATTTGTGTGTTACTATACTGCGGTTCAGATGACAGTAGAAAGTGAGCTAGTGGTGAGGAGAAGCACTAATAGTAAATGTAATGTTATCAAATTAAAACAGTTCTTTGTTTTGTAATACTAACATTCTAGGGGCTGAATTATGTTATTTGTGTTCCGAAAAATGGGGATTTGTGTGCCATTCGGCCTGCTAATCTCTGTTTAATAAATGGGGATTTGTGGGCAGAATGGTGCACAGATCTCTGTTTTTTTTGTGCACAAGTTACATGTATCAACTGCACAGTGTGTTTGAGTAACAGTAAGAATATTAAGGTAGTATTGTACGTACTCTTTTTTTGTGGAATGAGCAGGTTTCTTTGTAGTTGGTGTTTGTATTTGTATTTGTATTTATTTATTTATAACGCGCAAACCAGCAGGCCCGGAGGCATCAGGGCGCAATTTGTAAAAGGTTACAGATATGCAGGTATAACAGAGAATCATAAACATTTACACATGGGATCCGATATGCAGGTATAACAAAGAATCATTGTATACATTTACAAGAGGATCTTATATACATATGTACAGTAGTTTCAGTGCCGCTAGGTGATAGTAGCGGTTGGCAAGTCAGGGTAGGTCAGGAAGAGACGCGAAGCCGGCCTTAAAGCTGGTTGAAAAGCCAAGATCTAGTATTGGCTTTGAAGGTATTGAAAGAGTCTTCCGCTCTAATTGAAACAGGGAGGGAGTTCCATAACTTGGAAGCTAAGACGGGGAAACTTGAGCCCCCTGCTTTTTGCAATTTAAATCTGGGGATCGCTAGACAGTGGGATTGGGCTGTTCTTAGAGGTCGGGAGGTAGAGTGCCTCGACAGTCGACTACCAAGGTAGATCGGGGCTTTGTTGGCTAGGCATTTGTGCGTAAGGGCGAGTGTTTTGAGTGAAATTCTCTGTTTGACAGGTAGCCAATTTAACTTACTTCTGGTTTCTGTGATGTGGTGGTGTCGGGGAATGTTTAAAGCGGCACGAATGGCGTTGTTTTGTGTCGTTTGAAGTCTGTTCAGGTTCTCTTGGCTGGTGCCAAGATAAAGAGCACTGCAGTAATCAATTTTAGCCATAATAAGGGTTCTCGCTAGCGTAACGCTGTTAGACGTAGTGAGGAATGGTCTGCAAGCTGCGATAAGTTTGCATGTGTATGCAGACGCAGATCTGACAGCATTAGTTTGTCGGGTTAATGAGAGTGTGGCATCAAGGAAGAAACCTAACGTTTTGGTATCTTTTGAGACACGAATGATATTACCATCTATGTTGAATGACTGATAGGACGGCTCTAGTCTGCTCAGGCGTTGTGCAGTGCCCAAGATCAGGAGCTCCGTCTTGTCATCATTCAAGCACAACTGATGTTGGGCCATCCAGGCTTGGATGACCAAGTAGACGTCGTTAAGGGCCTTGGTGTCACCTAGATAATCACCAGTGATGGGGATGAGTATCTGGGTGTCGTCCGCATAGTTAGTATAGGAGACACCCAGATAGTCAAGCACATCAAAGAGTGGTTTCGTGAAAATGTTATAGAGTGTAGGTGACACACAAGATCCCTGAGGAACGCCACAGTGAATCGGGGAAGGGTCCGCGGCTGCGGATGGGGCAAAGACTCTCATGGATCTGTTGCTCAGGAAAGATTTGATCCAAGCCGCAGCCGAGGAAGAGAAGTTGGCAGCTGAATGGAGGTGCTCGCACAGGATCTGATGGTTGACCAGATCGAATGCGGCTGAAAGGTCGAGAAGTAGTAGCATTGCTAGTTTGCCTTGATCCTTTAGATCCTCGATTTGAGTTTTAAGGTCTAATAATGCGGTCTCTGTCCCGTGTCTGGGGCGGAAACCAGATTGTCGTAGACCTAGCAAGTTATTCGTTTCCAAGTAATTTTGGATCTGAAAGTATGCGGCACGGTCTAGGATCTTGAGCAGAAATGGTACAGTGGTGATAGGTCGGAAGTTAGTGGGAATGTTAGGGTCTAGGGAAGGTTTTTTAAGCAGTGGGATAACCCAAGCGTCCTTCAGATTGTCCGGGACAATACCTGTTTGAAAGGAAGAGTTGATGAAGGCCGTGATGAATGGGACCAACTCATGCGCTGAGTCCTTGATAGTAGGGGCTGGGCACGGGTCACCTTGGCAGTTAGTAGGCTTAATTCTAAGAATTATATTTTCTACCTCTGCCACATTGTAGTTCAGATGTTGTCGTTTTCCGGGAGAGTGGTCTTCACTGCAATTGTAAAAGAAAGAAGTTAGCAATTTTGTGTTTTTATAGCAGTGATGTTAATTGAGAGATTCATATTTAAGTTTTTGTAGTAGTATTCTTGTTTGATATCTGAACATAGTGTATGCATGCAGTTTCATTTGACTATGCTCAGCCTTCATATTTCATTTACAATATGTTAGTTCAACATGCTTTGCAAATGAGTAGAATATTAAGTGTATGAAACTCACTTGGTTTTTTAAAGCTGTGATATAGGATGTTAGGAGAAAGAAGAAATAATTTTATATTTATTTTGCAATTTTTATAAGGTAAATGGCAGAAACTATATAGAAAAGCATGGAATGTATGCATTTCTGAAGGTGTGGGTAATAAAAAAGAAGGATGTGATTTACAGGTATTGGAGTTATTGCAGCTGGGAGCTTCTCAATTATAGTGTGTATGTGTGTGAGTGTATGAAAATGCATGACCTTTTATTGGCTGTGTATAATTTTATAATACACAACTAAGTGTTTGTCCACTATTATATTGTTATTTCACTCATATTCTAATATTATAATTTTTTAGATAGGTGTGTGTGTAAAAAAAAATAGATAGCAGACATGTTTTGAAGTGACAGTTGATTATGTCAGATGGGAAAAATGACAGTACGTTCATTTTATAGGTTACACAGTTTTAGTGGCAGTTACTCTGTTTATATGCATTTATAAGAGCTGTACATGTACTGTGCAGAAAATATGCATACCTGTAGTTTGTATTCATGCATGTGGCTATGCATGCAGCTGCAAGTAGAAATCTTGTAGAGCAGTTTGTGTAATAGGTGCTTTCCAATCATATGAGACTTGTACTCAGAGTGATCAACAGTACATTTGAAGTGCTGAACTCTGATGATGGAGTTGGATGTAGAGGTCGTGGATGTGATTGGTGGATGGTTGTGTGACTGGTTAGCTGTATCCAATGTGGAAATGCACAGAGAGTGAAGTGGAAATGGTAGAGGACTGTCCAAGTTACGATATGTCCGCGGACATGTCGGTATTCCGCAGACATTGCATAGTATATACAGGGATTTTGGGGTGGAGAGGCATGTAAATGAGAGTGAGCAGAGTAATTGATTGGTTAGTAAAGTTTAGTGGGTGTGTTATTCAAGGAGAGAGTTTTTCAGAAAGTCTTTTTTCCTGAGACAAGAACAGTTAGCTATGGCTGTGTGTTTCAGAAAACAGATTGTGTGGATTTTGGGAGACTCATGGATACATTGGTTGGAGGTGCATGCACAACACTGTGGAGTAGCTGCAGATCTTGGATTCCCTCATGTGGAAGTGCACTGGCATGGAGTGCGCGGAATCAAGTGGCTAGACCTGCTATCTCTCTGTGCTAGTTTGCAGACAGAGCATCATCCAGACATACTTATAATTGTGGAGGGAACAGTTTGGGACATGTGTCAGGAAGTACTTTGCAATTTGTGATGAAAGAAGGACTTGGGAAGGTCATGGACATGTTTCCAAATTCCCAAGTAATATTTTCTTGTATTGCGTAGAGACAAATGTGGCTGCGTTCTTCTTCATTTGGTCCACAAATGGAGAAAGCGAGGCGCAATGTCAATAAGATTGTTTGTGTCTTTCTAAGAGATGTTGGCACGTCCTCTTTTCACAATGAAAATATTATGTTTCGTAGCACATACATTTTTCGTAGAGATGGAGTCCATCTTACTTATGCTGGTAAGCAGATTTTTCTGAGAAATGTACAAAATGCATTGCGTCCTTTTGTGGAATTACAGCCATATTTCTTGCAGTAGGTGTTGACTAGTTCAAGTTTTTCAAACACAAAAAAACACCACCAAAAGGCTCTTTTCAGAGCCACCACTTCCTCTCTGTCTGGAGCCCCAAGCATAGAGCGTCCAGGCCCCCAGAGGTGCAGGAGCACCCACCTCTGCAGGAGCAGTGGGCCAGCCACTCCAGCTGCCTTCATATGATTTAAGGTAGGCACCCATGCCTCAATCCCAGCCTTGACCTCCCTCACCCCTAGACACGGAGATTGCTGCATTCAGCAGCACAATTCATCATTTGTAAGGATAATTTCCTTACAGGCTCCGAATCGAGCCCAAAAGCATATTTTCGCCTTATTCACATCTTGCTGCCACCATTGGAACACACAAGGTGTTCCTGTTTGAAGATGGCTGCTGGCACCCTTTCTGCCTCACCATGACCACCTGACCCGAGCCGTGTGATTCTCTTGGTCCAGCCTCTGTTCTTCAGGGCCAGTCATGCGCCGGCAGGCGAATGCCAGCCCCTCTCCCTAAGGAGCCTCTCCACAAGGAGCACATCCTGTCTGGAGCCTGTCTGGAGCATTCCGAAGTCCGGGCCGTGGACTTTACACCTATTCTGCTGGTACGATTTCTCTGACATGTGTAAACTGCCCGCATCCTGCAAGAACTCTCCTACACTCGCCAGACCCTTCATGCAGTGATCTTGTCATTATCGTATTATCTTGATTTAACGACCCTTACATCTGCACTATTGCCACTGCGTTGCAAAGCGCACTTACCAGCAATGTCGCCTTGCTTTGCAATGCCTCCTTCTATGCTGCTAACCTACTACGCCTAGTATCGTCTTACAACTAGCCCTACCTGTACATTATCTATGCCTGCCATGGTCACTGGCACTAGTCAGTGTATTCCCAGTTATATCAATTATTGACTCATGCCTGCCATAGTCTTTATTCTAATGCCGTTATCATCTAATCTCGACCGTTGTTAGCGGCTGTGATGCACCATCGCCATTTACCTGCCTGCGTCTTATCATTGCACTGACATTAGCCTGTTTCATGCCAGTCATTATGCCTTATTAATGTTGATGACCATTTTATGCCAGTCACTAGACCTTATTAATGTTGATGTCCATTTTATGCCAGTCACTATGTCTTATTAAGGTTGATGTTCACCTTATGCCAGTCACTATGCCTTATTAAGGTTGATGTCCACCTTATGCCAGTCACTATGCCTTATTAATGTTGATGATCGCTTTATGCCAGTCACTATGCCTTATTAAGGTTCATGTCCACCTTATGGCATTCACTATGCTTTAATAATGTTGATGACCGCTCTATGCCAGTCACTATGCCTTATTAATGTTGATGTACATCTTATGCCAGTCACTAGGCCTTATTAATGTTGATGACCGTTCTATGCCAGTCACTATGCCTTATTAATGTTGATGACCATTTTATGCCAGTCACTAGGCCTTATTAATGTTGTTGACAGCGTCACGCTAATCACTTTCTAGTCTCAGTTACCTATCTGTGTTACTTAGCCATATCTGCATCCTCCTATGTGTGGCACCATCCTCTGTTACTGGAACTGGAAGGATGCAAAACTTGGTAATTCTGCTTTGCACTATGGCTGCTGCCATACTTGTGAACTGTAGCAGCCAGAAATACATTGCTCAATTGTTAACACCCAGCCTATACCCTAGGTTGCCAACTACATGTAACTTTGTGCCCACAAATCTATCCATAGACTACAGGGCCCTAGAGACAATACCTTATGCCTCTATACCATGCGCTACACCCAATAGAAATGACAAACTCCGCGCTTGATTATCTAAATTATATGAACCTATGAGAAGATCCCTTCCGGTCACCAATCTTAAAACTAACCACAAGTCTAGCCTGAGACCCAGCCAATTAAAGCCACCTAAAGCCCAATCACTGTCCATCCCTAACACGAAAACCCATCAGCTTAATAACCACAAGCTTAAGCCTTGCAATAATTACCTTGACAAACCTATCCTAGTCAATAAAAGATCTGAGGCTCCCCCCCTCAAAGGAGCACTTCTTAATGCAAGATTGCTCGTTGCCCATGCTACCGACATTGCCAACCTAATCACTGAAGGTAACTTGGATTTCCTCGCAATAACGGAAACATGGCTCCACAATGCAGCAGGACCTTTACTTATGCTAGCTATCCCTGATGGCTATATTGTAGCTAGACAAGACCGAGACAACGCCCGAGGTGGCGGTATTGCCATTATCTCTAAAACTGGGCTTGACCTTAGACAAGCCCGTACCCATATGTCACAATCATGTGAAGTTCTTACGGCCAAAGTTCAGATAAACAACTCACAATCACTCACTATTCACTTAATATATAGACCGCCTGGTCCTCTTGCTGCCTATGAGGATGATCTGCATAACATAATCATGAATAACCTACATCGCAACTACTCTTACTAGGAGACTTTAACTTAGGTTTCAATTACCAAATGGACAAACATGCAACAGATATAGTCAGCAAAATCAACGCACTAGGCCTCTCACAAAAAGTCAACGAACCTACCCACCTAAAAGGGAGGATACTGGACTGGATTGTGGACTTTAACTGCTCAGCTACTATCTCTTCTATCTTGCCACTATCATGGACTGACCACTTTCTGGTCTCCTTCCACCTATTTACTATAAGACCCACTCCACTGGCACAGCCTCTAGCGCCTCCATGCTCAACTAAAAGTTAAAAAAAGTATCACTGTAGATAAAGTCTTCCCTGCCATTCTGCCCACCCTCAATGCATTGCCAGAAGATCTTGATCCTAGCACTCTAGTTCAGGAATATAACGATATTATGCTCACCACACTGGACAAAATCACCCCTGTCAAACTCAGACCTAGCAAACCTATAGCCCATTCAAACAAATGGTTCACACCACAACTTAAAGACCTTCACACCGTAAAGAACAAAAGTGAAACCAATTGGAGACTTTGCCCCTCCAGTGAGAACAAAGTTAAATTAACTGCACTTTCCTCACACTATAAGAAGGAAATCTGCCGTGCAAAACATAATTCCTATGATGAGCGTATTGCTAACTCTAATTCTAGTATGAAAGAACTCTTTTCCATACTCAAAGAACTAGAGTCCCCAATTGCTATACCCGATGTCTGTACTAAGGACAAATCCTGGTGTACAGATATCCAACATCCCTTAGCTAACAGAATTAACATGCTCCAAAACAAAATTCAACAGAAAAAAGAAGTACTGAACCTACAGCACTCGCCCAATACCCCTGTGCCTAATGTCTCACCACTGGCACACAATAATACCTTCCATTTCTCTAAAATGTCTATCTTGGAGGTAGAAAACATGATCCTGTCACTGAAGCCTTCAAACTGTAAAGGTGATATTTGCCCAGCACAATTAATAAAAGATGCTGCCAGAGAATTATCCCCATTTATCACTAAACTGATAAATGCCTCTTTTGCCACAGGCACCATCCCGGCCAATCTTAAACAAGCATGCGTGCTCCCCCTCCTCAAAAAACAGACATTAGATCCTCTCATTCCCACTAATTACCGGCCCATCACCACAGTCCCATTTCTACTCAAAATATTGGATAAAGCTGCCTATAGCCAAATTCAAAAACACCTTGAACTGCACAAACTCCTAGGTAATAGACAATCTGGTTTCCGACCACTACACGGTACATAGACAGCCTTAATCGACCTAAAGTCCCAAATAGACGAGCAGAGAGACAAGGGCAGGACAGTACTCCTGCTCCTACCTGATCTCTCTGCCACATTTGATCTGGTCGATCACAAGGTCCTATGCCGACACCTTGATTCTGCGGCCCACTTCTCCACAGGAGCCATCAAATGGATTGAGTCCTTCCTGAGTGAGAGAACTATGAGAGTCTTCTCCCCCTCGGCAGCCGCTGACCCAACACCTATCTTATGCAGTGTTCCCCAAGGCTCATGCGTCTCGCCAACCCTTTATAATATCTTCACTAAGCCACTGTTTGACGATCTGGACCATCTGGGTATCACCTACACTAACTACGCAGATGATAGTCAGATTCTCCTCCCACTTTCTGGGGATTATAGTGCGGACACTGTATTAATGAACAAGGTATACCTTATCATACAAGCATGGATGGCCACCCATGGCTTGTGCTTGAACGATGATAAGACCGAGTTAATAATTCCAGGCTCACAGGCCAACATTAAAAAACTAGGCCAGGAATTTACATCATTCAATATTGATGGGAACACCATCAGGGTAAAAACCCTTGGATTCTACCTTGACGCCACATTGTCCTTTGATAAACAGATAAAATCCCTTACCTCCTCCACGGCTTACACTTGTAAATTACTCCGAGCTGGTAAGCCGTTCCTTTCTGACCAGAGCTGCCTGATCTTGGCCAGAGCCTTAATACTCTCCAGAATTGACTACTGTAACGCCCTATACAGTAGTGCTAATAAGTCTATCATTCAAAAGCTCCAAACTCTCCAGAATAATGCCCTAAGAGCAGCCTTAAGGCATAAATAAAAAAACTCACATTTCCTCCTTAAGACGTCAGCATAAATGGTTATCCACATCCAAATAAATACAACTAAAAACACTCTCCTTGACCTACAAAGCCCTTAATTACGCAGCCCCCAGCTACCTTTTAGATAAACTCCAAAGAAGAACTTCTCTCCGACCCATCAGAAAAGGGTATGCTAACTGTCTGCCCATACCTAAATATAAGGTCACCACTATTGGTGGTAATAGCTTTACTGTAAAGGCAGCTAAATTCTGGAACTCACTGCCCCAGGATTTGAGAGCCGACCAACCTTACCTACATTTAAAAAAAATGTAATAAAATACTTTATCGCTACTAACCCCTAGTCTCCCAGTACCCGTGGTGGTCCTGCCCACATCTGAAGAGACCTTTCCTTAGACTTTCACCTGTATTAATAGGGCCTAGGTGTTTTACGAAGGGCGTCACCCTGGCAATATATATGTTTATTTTTGCAAGTATATAGGCCATTTTTAGTCTCTGTCCTATTTTTGTACATTTGTATATTTTTTAAGCATGTAAATACTGTATCCCGTCCACATTTCGCAACTTGTAAGCTTTGCATTTTCATACTGTTGCGCCCTTTTACTTACGAGTCTGGTGCGCATAACAAATGAATAAACAAACAAACAAGCAAACAAAAGTGCAATGGTTTAAATAGGGCAGCACTCCAAAATTTTAGATGTCTGCGGACTTCTAAAAAATGCACAGAGCCCTGCTTCATTTAATTGTCACTTCTATTTTTAGACTGTAAAAGGCGGCTCTGAAAAGAGTCTTTTTTTGGGGATTTTTGTTGTTTTATATTTTTTTTGTTTTTTTATACATGACACACTAGGAGAGGAGGGGAAAGGAAGGAAAGGGGGGGGACACCAACCACGGGGATAAGAAAGGGCGGGTGGAGAGAGGAAGATGTAGGGTGGGCCTTACTTAGGTAGTGGGCAGGTCTTCTCGTGCTCCGAGACCGTAGTCTCGAAAGCACTTCAAAAACTCTCCCCCCGCAGAGTACTGCGTCGCAGTACATACACAAAACTGTGACCCTCGAAAGGTAAGGGTCATCAGCATTGTGAATGGCCTGTGAGGCAGCTGGAGGGATGCGCTCTCCCACAGGAGTGTCTCTTGTGGTGAGAGGAGCAGAAACGGAGGATGAAGTAGAGGAACTCAACCTACTATGCTCCTTGCAAGGTACAACCTTGCGAACGGCCCCACCTTGGAACAACCTTACGTGTCGCTTCATAGTAGTCGTACCGAAGCTGTACGAACCAAGCCTCCCGCAGGTGACTTTGTTTGCACACGCCTTGGGTACGTTACCATGAATGGTAAATAACCGCCACACCCAAAACTCACGGCGAGTGCTGGTAGTAGGGACTTCCACTACCTCATCCTTGTCATCCTCTTCATCCTCCTCCGCATCCTCACGCCTGTTCCCCTCTTCAGGCCCTTGGGGAGGTGGTGGTTGTGGAGGGGGTGGGGGTGGTGCTGAGGCAGATGTAGCACCAGGTGGCAGTAGAGGAGCCATGGATGCCATCAGGTTTCAGAAAAATCTGAAGATTGGCAGCAAAATACCAGCGAAAGTAGACAATGCTTTGTCAAATAGCCAAAAGCACAATGAGGATGAGCTCTGGGGTGTGGCCTTTTATAGGGGTGCGTGTGCGCGCTCCACGGACATCCACGCTGTCTGCAGACATATCGAACATCCCAAAAAGGCTGAAAAAGTTCAAAAAAGTATGTAGAAATCAGGGTGATTGTCTGGGACATGTGCTATGGTGAATGTTTACTATAAAATACTGTGGATAGCCTGAAAATGCACTTTAAATATGTTCTGGGACCCGGACAGTGTCCGCAATTCAGAACACACTATCAGCATGGGTGTGGTCACATGATGGCGTCGCGAACATGTCCGCGAAGGGGATTGGTGTCCGCAGGACATCAAATGCACAGGAACGTTTGTGCACATATGCGCGGGTGTTCTACGGACAGTGTTCGGGTCCTGAAATTAATTAAAAGTGACACAAGTGACGCGAACAGTTACGGACAGGCGCGATGTTCGGAAAAGTTACGGGTGTGGTGCGCATGTGCGTAGATATTCTTTAGGCAGTACGGACAGGTAAAGTGTCCTTAGAACACCCCGATTTTACATATATGCGGACAACCCGGACACCGATTGTGTTCTTAGTTCAGTTCACATTTGCCTACGAAAAATACAGACAGGAATAGTGTCCTTAGGACACTTCCATTTTGGTTAATTGCGAACATCCCTGACACCGAGTGTGTTCTAAGAACGGTTCTATGTTAGTTGTGAACAGTACGGACAGGTATAGTGTCCTTAGGACACCTCCATTTTGATTAATTACGGACATCCCGGACACCATGTGTGTTCTAAGAATGGTTCCATTTGCTTGCGAACAGTACGGACAGGTATAGTGTCCTTAGGACACTTCAATTTTGGTTTTTACGGACATCTCGGACACCGATTGTGTTCTTAGAACAGTTTCAACTTGCCTTCGAACAGTATGGACAGGTATAGTGTCCTTAGGACACCTCCATTTTGGGTTTTACGGACAACCTGGTCACCGAGTGTGTTCTTAGAACAGTTTCAACTTGCCTGCGAACAGTACTGAAAAAGGTATAGTGTCCTTAGGACACCTCCATTTTGGGTTTTACGGACATCCCGGTCACCTAGTGTGTTCTTAGAACAGTTTCAACTTGCCTGCGAACAGTACGGACAGGTATAGTGTCCTTAGGACACCTCCATTTTGGGTTTTACGGACATCCCGGACACCGAGTGTGTTCTTAGAACAGTTTCAGCTTGCCTGCGAACAGTATGGACAGGTATAGTGTCCTTAGGACACCTCCATTTTGGGTTGTACGGACATCCTGGACACCGATTGTGTTCTTAGAATAGTTTGAACTTGCCTGCGAACAGTACAGACAGTTATAGTGTCCTTATGACACCTCCATTTTGGGTTTTACGGACATCCTGGACACCGAGTGTGTTCTTAGAACAGTTTCAACTTGCCTGTGAACAGTACAGACAGGTATAGTGTCCTTAGGACACCTCCATTTTGGGTTTTACGGACATCCCGGACACAGAGTGTGTTCTCAGTACAGTTTCATCTTGCCTGCGAACAGTATGGACAGGTATAGTGTCCTTAGGACACCTCCATTTTGGGTTTTACAGACATCCCGGACACCGATTGTGTTCTTAGAACAGTTTCAACTTGCCTACGAACAGTACGGATAGGTATAGTGTCCTTAGGACACCTCCATTTTGGGTTTTACGGACATCCCGGATGCCAAGTGTGTTCTTAGAACAGTTTCAGCTTGCCTGCGAACAGTACGGACAGGTATAGTGTCCTTAGGACACCTCCATTTTGGGTTTATGGACATCCCGGACATCAATTGTGTTCTTAGAACAGTTTCAACTTGTCTGCGAACAGTACAGACAGGTATAGTGTCCTTAGGACACCTCCATTTTGGGTTTTACGGACATCCTGGATGCCAAGTGTGTTCTTAGAACAGTTTCAGCTTGCCTGCCAACAGTACGGACTAGTATAGTGTCCTTAGGGCACCTCCATTTTGAATTTTACGGACATCCCGGACACAGAGTGTGTTCTTAGAACATTTTTAACTTGCCTGCGAACAGTACGGACAGGTATAGTGTCCTTAGGACACCCCCATTTTGGTTAATTGCAGACATTCCGGACACCCGCACTGTCCGCGGACACTCTAACTGCCTTTTTAAAAAAAAACTAAAAAAGAACTGAATTAAGACATAATATTTTTGTTTTATTATATATAGATGCACAATTTAATAAAGAGAAGGGGAAGCAGAAACTGATACAAACACATGGGAATTGAGGGTTTCAAGAGAATGGATAGGAGGAGATGAAGGGATGGAAGTCTCATCAAAACGTTTTTGTTCGTGGAGAGGGTTTGGGGATAATTGACTGGGATATGGAGAGGGGGGGCAGGTGCATGTGGGACAATGAAATTTAATTTTTCCTTTTATGTTGTCCTCTACAAAGTTCTTCAAATGGTTGAAATTTGCCATAAGCATGTCCATTTTTTCTTCCATGCGCTGGAGAGTCTTATCCAATGTATCTTTTGGTGTACTATTTTCAATGTTTGTGTGGTCTGTTAAAAAATATATATATATATATATATGTTAAGTGTACATAAAGTGTACATAAAGTAATGCTTATTAATTTGGTTATATAGAGAGGTGTCTATCATTAGTATCACTATCTTCAGACATTTCCTCACGTGGGAAATTCTCATCAAGCCACTCCAAAGTACGGAACATTTCTGTGAAAAAGACAAATATATTACTTTTATTGTATCTAATACAGACATTTTAGAAATATATAAGAAAAATAAAGTACACTTACTAGCTTCTGGTAAGTTATGTTCTTACTGGTCTGTAGATCTGCTGTTGCTCCTAGTTGTGCACTTTCTGTGAGGTAATTATGTCGAAGGCTATCTTTTTTTTATTTTGGTTTTTTAACTTGTGCACTGTTCATATGGCACAATATAACAATTCAAGATACCCCCTGAGTTTTTGGGTAGTGTTGCTGTTGTCTGCATCCGTCCGCAGACATACGCACAGTCCGCGGACATCAAAATCACTAGCTGGGGGTTCAATATGTTCTATGTTACATGTATATAAAGTCAGGGATATTATGGTTAAGTTGTGCTACTAAAAACCTATGAAATTCAGTAAAATAACGTTGTTAAAGGGACGTTATGGTTAAGTTGACACTTTTTTGTCAACATTACAATAGGAATCCCTTCTACAGAGTTTTCATGAAAAGTAAATGCACATGTAATGTCATCAGTGATGTCATCAATGAAATTTGTGATGTCATCTTTGATGTCCTGGATGTTAGTCTTAGCAGTGCACACGGTGGTGGTTGGTTAGCTTACCATAATTTACGAATTTCAGGGGGTTTTCAGTTTTACTTGGAACCATAACGTCCCTTTAACAAAGTTTTTTTACTGAATTTCATAGGTTTTTAGTAGGGCAACTTAACCATAACGTCCCTTTAACAATGTTTTTTTACTGAATATATATATATATCGTTGAGACATGGAGGAAAAAAACTGCACCCCAAGCGTCTGAAAGTCCCAGTAAAAAAGTGACAAACTCGAATCAAATGTGCGAAAACGAGTTTAATAAATGGTGAAAAAAGTAGGCAAAACACACAGCAAAACAAAACAGAATGCCAGGGCAGTGTCCTGAACGACGCGTTTCACGCTTCCCCGAGCGCTTGTTCACGTTAGGGAGACGTGAAAACAATCACAGTAGATGTTGCAAATTAGTCCTTTTCCCATGTTGCCTAACTCCACAAGGTAACAGCTTTGTCACGAAACCATGGCGGCCATTTTGGAACGTAGCAGAATCCTGCATTAGCTATTGAAGAAACAGGTTAAAATTAACAGTATTATGCATAGCACATTGGAATCTGTCAAGAAACATGTAAAGAAATAATACTAATGAATAAAAGGGACGCATAATGAGATAGGTGTCAACAAATCTCAGTTGGAGAAGAAATCAGCAATCCACAGCTGTAGCATAAAGTGCAAGTGCATTCCTATTGTAAACATATGAACATGGTACATGAAAATGCAACAAATGGCTATAAGATAAAGTGCAAATGCATTCCCATTGTAAACATATGAGCATGGTACATGAAAATGCAGCAAATGGCTATAAGATAAAGTGCAAGTGCATATCTAGCTCAACATGGCAACATAGTGACAATATACAGTAGGAAAACAGCAGGGACAAATTAATGCTCTCTAGTGTGGAATCTCTACTGACAGTTACAGGCAGTCAATATATGCAACCCTTAAAATAAAAGCATGTTTAAGGCAAGAACCATGAAGTGCAAATGGTAGATCTTCATAAAGACATAAGCCCAAGGCTACAGTATAAAGTGCACGTGCATTAGACTGTAAACATATCGACCTTGCAGCAATGGACAGGCAGACAAATTAATAATCATGAAGTGCAAGTGCAAAAAATACTGATGTCCTCCTAATATGTGTGTCCATATTCAGATATACGTGGCTACTGGCTCGGGTGCAAATAAGAACCATACTCACCCAAGAATCTAGCAAAACAGTATTAGTTGTTGCTTCAAATGCCCACGTTGAGGGGAACCACAATAAGAAAACACACCTGCACAGTATTGAGACTTGTGGAAAGACAAGGGCAGAGAAGTAATAAGGAAGGCAATATCAAAAACAAAAATTTAAAATACAAAAGTCATCGTGTACTCGCAAAATCACATCCACCTAATACATCAGGAAGGTAAGACAGCCAAAGTAGACCAACAAGAGAGTAAATCAAGTTGGATAATAAAGATGATAAAATTAAAAATAGAGCAGTTCCAGGCCAGTGCAAAAAATCTAAATGATAATCAAGAGAAGCAGTATTGAGTAGCATGAGACCTTGATCAAACAAAGCAACAATGAAAGAGAAAGAGAGGGGTAGGACACTGAGAAACAGAAGAGTCAAATTCCCACAAAGGTATGCATCTCTTCATCCACATTGTGACCATTGGGATATTTAGTATCAAAATCCAAAATGAGCCTGGTTTCCAATTGTCTTAGTCTCAAAGTGCGATCCCCTCCTCTCGGGTCGATCGGCACATGAGCCACAGCAAAGAATGTAAGCAGATGGACATCGCTGTCATGTTCCTGCCTGAAATGTTTAGCCATAGGGTATGTAGGGTCAAAGTTCTTGATTGCTCTGAGATGCTGCAAAATATGGAGCTTAAGTATACATGTGGTGGATCCCACGTACCATTTCCGGCAGGGACATGCAAGGACATACACTACAAAGGGGGTGTCACAGTTGATAAAATGTTTTAACCTGAATTCACTGCCCGTAATCGGATGTATAAAAGATTTGCAGGTAGTGGCATGAGGACAGGCTTTACATTTTTTGTCACTTGGTAAAGCTTTTAGGTAAGCCAGGTAGCCAATTGGTCATGGTGGAATTTATTTGGACAGGAGATAAGTAACTAGAAACCAGTCTATCCTTTAACGAAGGTGCCTGTTTAAAAGTTAAAGCAGGGCATTTAGGTAGTAATGGGCCAAGGTCTTTGTCCAACCTAAGGATATACCAATGTTTCGTAACAATCTTGCGAACACCATATGAGGCATTGTTGAATGTCACAATGAGGTGAGGGTCATCCTGATCCTTATTTGACTTCCTACTGGTAGGACCATTAGGTAACAATTCCCTTGAGAGTGCCCGTGCTTTGAAGAAGGCCATTTCAATAATTTTTTTTGATACCCCTGTTGTATAAAATCAACGGCAGCCAAACTGCAACAGCGGCCAAACTCATGGATATCTGTGCAGTTGCGCCGAAAGCGAATGAATTTGCCTTAAGGGATACTGTTCTTACAAGAAAGCGGGTGACAACTCGTTGCATGCAAGGGAAGGCCTGTATTGGTGGGTTTTTTATGCAGGGAGGTATGAATGCCTAGATTGTCGAGTCTTACATTGACATCCAAATATACGATCTCAGTGGAGCTGTGACATTCAATGAATCTCAGATTTACAGCATTGTTGTTGATACTGTCCACAAAGGATCCCCACTCATTCTCATTTTCCTTCCAAATTATAAAGACATCATCGATGTACCACCACCAACCAATAACTTGTGTAGGAAAACTGAGTAAAAGTAATTCAGACAAAAAAGTAGACTCCCACCACCCCATGGTCAAGTTAGCATATGATGGAGAAAAGGTACTGCCCATAGCAGTATCTCTAACCTGGTGATTAAAGGAACCCTCAAAAAGAAAAACATTGTTGGTTAAACAGAACAAAAGCATATCCAAAATCATACCACTGTGCCCCAAGAAATTCAAAGAACGAGTGTCCACAAAATGCTTAAAAGCTGTCAACACAGTCGTGTGATCTATGGATATATAAAGGGAAACGATATCTAGGGTAGCTAGCATTAATCCCTCCTCCTAAGGTATATCAGAAATATGGCTCAAAAAATCTTTGGTATCACGTAGATACTAGGGCAGGGCTGACACCAACGGAAACAGGGTCTCATCAATGAACTGGGCCATATGTTCTAGGAGGGAACCACATAGGGTTACAATAGGCCTGCCTGGCGGGTGGGTCAGGGACTTATGAGTCTTGGGCAAAAGATATATAGTGGGAATGGTGTGGCTGACAGGAACAAGGAACTTGGACAACTCATCCTCGATAAGGCCTTTCTCGGCCCACTTGGTACACAAAGAGGTGACCTCCAACTGTATTTCAACAAATGGATTTTTAAGCAGTCTAGAATAACAACATTGATCCCGTAATTGGCGATTAGTCTCAGACACATAACATTCCCTGTCCTGGATAACGATATTGGAACCCTTGTCGTCAGGTTTTATCACAATACTGGACATGTTCTGTAATTCGCTGAGGGCAGAACGTTGTGAAGGAGTAAGGTTCTGTTTGTTGTTAAAGGGTTTCTTCTGAAGTTTACAGATATCATTGTTACATAAATCATGAAATGCCTCGATGCAGCCCCCCACAGAGAATTGAGGATTGAACCTGGACTTATTTTTTAATTTAGTACGTATATCCAAATTGGGATCAAAGTCAACAGGGTCAAAAGTGGAGGGATCAAAAAGTTCATTATGAAGGCCAGATCAGTCAAGATAATAATGTCAGAGATGCGAAGATCAGTTCGGCCAAGACGCGGCACAGATGGGTTGGCCTGTGGGGGATTGATTGAGAAGATTTTTTTTAGTCTGACCTTACGTAAAAATTTGTCGAAGTCCAAACGTGACTGGACGTAGTCAAACTTTGTGGTGGGACAGAAATTCAAACCCAATGAAAGCAATGATAATTGGGAGCCTGTAAGGGTGTGGGAAGACATGTTGACAATTTGATGAATATTCATGTTGTCTGCTGTGGCTATTTGGTTCCAGAACGCATTGACCTGCCCTATTGATATACATCGGAGCCGTTTCCCACGACAGCCTCAACAGGTTTTATTCCTTTTGACGGTTTCTGTTTGTTTCCTCTCCCTCTTCCTCTTCCTCTGTTCTTTCCACGGCCTGTTCCTCTCTTTTGGTTTTTTCCGTCTTGACACAAGAGTCTCATTTCGTCTAAAAAATATAATTTAATAGGCATTTCATCATTTTCTGAGACAGAGACATCGGATTCTGAAGAAATAGCTTCTGCCTCCCCCAGTCATTTAGGTAATGATTGTGTGGTCGAACCTTTACGCAATGAATCAAACCGCTTGGCAAAAGTAAAGATCCAACCTGATTCATAGTCAGTTTTGTCTCTAATGAACTTTCTGTGTTTGCATTGTTTAATATCCTCTTCATAGGCATTAAGATCTTCTTCAATTTTAGTTCGTAGTTTCTTACCCTCTTCAGTGCTGGGAATGTCGAGTAATTCAGACTCTAATTTGTCAACAATAAACAATAACATATAAGACATATTATATAATACAAGGGAATGATTGTTGCAGTCAGCCACCCCCCCCCATTTCAGTACCTTTGATGGTTCTGCAGTCTGCCCTGATGAAAATGGGGCTTTGCCCTGAGCCTGTTCTTCTGGGTGTCCCCGTCCACAGTGTGGGGTCACCCGAACTCACCATGTTCCCCCTGTGAATACAAAACACTCATTAGGTGTCCCTAATGCCTGGGTGGGGACCTGGCACACTCAAAGCTGCACTGCAACCATTTCTTACCTTCTGGGTGGCTCCATGCCCGTGGTCACAGTCGCAGCCCTGTGACATGTTGTTATCTTCTTAGGCGGTCCCTGCCCTTGGGGGGACACCCATGATCACTGCTGCCACCCCAAGGCCTGTTATCTACTTGGGTGGTTCTCTGCAGCCCTTCTTCACCTTCTGGGCAGACCCATGCCCTGGGGGTCCTCCCGGAATTACCACTGTGGCTCTATGCCCTTTTGTATTCAGGCAACTTCCCTGTGCTCATGAGGATGCCGCTGCCATCAAACGCCACACTCGAAGTCTCGCTGCCACAAAACCTCTCTTCATTGTGTTGGAGGGACACAGAAGATGAGCCACACCAAGGCTCTGGCTGGCATGCTGGAGCACACATCTTCACAGAGGCTGCCAGGACTTCTCTTCACCTGGGTTGTTCTGGCAGTCCAGGGCTTCACTTCACCTCTGCCACCTCTTCCATGTTCACTACCAGGGCTGCCGTGGCATATGCGGCTTGCCTTCAGGGTTCAGCCTGGCTAGCCATCTCCATTCGGGTTGCATGGCCCACGCTGCCTGGATGGAGTGACATCTTCTTCTCCGATGGCCACCCACGCACATGTCGCAAGGGATTTTAATGTTTTGGCCCATTCAGTCTGTTTCCCAGGTGGGCGGGCTGACTGCCATCAAGACATTCAGGGCACACATTTCGGTTCCATGGTAAGGACATGGTAAGGACATTGGGTTGCTCCATACACAAGGTCTGGACGAAAATTGGCTTTAGGAAACTGTCTTTCTCGTTTCCCATTTCTTCTTCTACTTCCAACTGCATTTTCCTGTAATCGACAGCCCTGCCCATCTCACTTCTAGGGCAAAGGAGTTATATAGCTTTCATGCCCCGGCCGTGGGTGAACATGGGGTTTAACGGCCCGCCAGCGCAAGCTCTGATAGGCCTGAGCGAAGCGAGGGCCCCATCTTGGGCTGTGGGCCATTAAACTCCATGTCCGCAGCCAGGGCGTGAAAGCTATTCACACCCCATGATATATCGGGGTGCGGATATATATATATATTTTCATCCAACGGGAGATGAACTCTGTGCGAGCCCACCTCCCTTCGGAGAAAAAACAAAGGTCCCTTTTCGGATGACGGCAGCCATGGAAAACATATTCCAAAATGTCCACCGTCATCCGAAAAGGGACCTAGTACCTTTTCTATTTTGATGTGGGCGGCCAGACGGGAGGAGCATCAGGGACCGAAGCGTAAGGCTCTGGTACCACAGGTAAGTTGAGGTGGGGGCAAGGGGAATTGGTGTTTTCTAACGTGGGGAGGCCACAGAAAAAAAGGAAAACAAAGGGAAAAGTAGCACAACCGAAGGGCTTTGGGTTGCTGCAACAGCGGGCAGGGATTGGGTATTCTTGTCTGCTGTTTCAGCCACCGATTGGCTGCGCCCCTTCCCTGAGTACGAATATTCTTTATTGGTCTTTCTTTATTCAACATTCCATCCAGCCTCATTGTGGGCTGGGTGGATCAGTCCAGAAAAGTCCAAATAGAACACATATACACAAACATACACTAAATAAAGTACTTTATTTATACACCATTGTGCCACAATTACTGCAGTTATTGGCAGGAACACTGTGCTGGTGTGAGCAGTCTACTTTCAGTGTTACTGGTGGAGAGGAGGAGTCGGCTACTTATACCAGCTTTCAGTGCAGAGCGCCGAATGAGTCACTGCAGAATTACTGCAGTTATTGGCAGGAACACTGTGATGGTACAAGCAGTCTGCTTTCAGTATTACTGCTGGAGAGGAGGAGCCGGCTACTTATACCAGTTATCAGCGTGGAGCGCCACAGAGTCACTGCAGAGTTACTGCAGTTATTGGCAGTTCATGACTGGAGTGGCGTGTGGCTGCCCTGGACTACGAAAGTTATTGGGCTTGAACTGGTGATGTGAACTTTGTCTACAATGTAAACTTCTCCTTTCTACTGCCCATGATCGGCTAAACTTCTGCTATGAACATTTATGACCTCCGGTCCCGTCCAACTCCCCATTGTTTACTTCTTCCACCATAACCGCATGTGAGGAACTCCGTCCCCAAAAGGGCTCAGGCCTCCGCTCTGATTTTTCCATTCGCCCCTCTGCCGACAGTGGTGTGTGTTTTATCGTCAGTGTCGACAGAAAGAAACTAGCAGGATGGACAAGCAATCTCCTGTCGCTGCACCATTCGTGGACCAGCACCTTGAGGGCTGTCTCCAAAACAAAGTAGTGATTGGGACAAATACCCCAGGAGTTCTACCTGTTGAAACACTGCACCAACCCCTGCCTGACTCTTCGCTCTCATCATTTTCCCCTGTTTTGAAGCAAGTTCGCTTCCCCACTTTTTCCAATGCCTCTACTCCGAAATTGACTTCAAGGAAGGGTGGGCCTCTTAAATCTGCCCCCCTCCTGGATGTATCTGCAGCTCAGGAGGAGGCTAGAGGCTTTCATTTTTTAAGGTAGCAATGTCAGTATTTTCCCCTCCAGGACAGGTCTCGAGAAGAGCAGCGTTCTGACCTGTCATTGACCTCCAAACATGGGCGCATACTGTCGGGAGCTGTAACGGAGGGTATATCTTCAACAGGACACAGTTCAGCGCATGGCCCGGAAAATGACTGTTTTTTGGCTCTCTTGATAAGAAAGTAGGGACATTCTCAAAGAAATAACTGACTTAAAGCTGGCCTCTTGCTGCATTGATGTAAGTGTTCGGAACCAAACTGGTTTATCCAAATCCACCTTAGCCAGGCTCCCTGAGGTCATGGCGGCGGCCCCCTGCCTGGTGGCAGTGGACCGTTGAGGGCTTATTCAATCCACACCCTCCAATTCAGTCTTGTTGATGCACCCTCTTTTTCAGCTTGCTCGCCCTAGGGTGGAGCAGTTTAACCCTACAGAAACACTGAGGTGTAGAAGCAAATCCACCATTATGGACTCTCTAGGAGGCAGCAGGGACAGCGGGAGACTGCCTAGCAATGGCCACTCTACCCCCCCAGAACCCCAGGCTCGCTGACCTGCTGTTCACCCATTCAGACGAGGGAGTCCGGTCTTCTTTCTAACATGATCAGTGAACTCCCCACTGAGAGCCCAATAACCAGAATGGTGAATCAAAAGCTGAAAGAACAAGCAACCAATACTCAAGACCTCAAAGGTGTTCATTGGGACGAAGGGATCATGGGCTATTGTAACAGGTGTACAGGCCCTCCAAAGCGTTAAGGGCCCTGTATGACCAGCAAGAACCGGTCTTGGTAGCTACTCGAGCAAATGCCCACTTGTTGACTGTCCTGAATGAATAAATGCCATTTGTTGAGAGTTTCCTTAAAGGTTTGTTATGTAAACAACTTTTGAACTTGGAATATTAAAAGGGGCCACGGACCAGGGTTCAATACATGGTACAAACCCTGAGCCGGTGGTTCCTGTTGAGACCATTAACCTGACAACAGATGAGAGAAGAGGCTGTTTTTGCAGCCCTTATGTGATGCAGCTGTACGTTTTTTTGAAGACTCACAAGGTGTGATGGTGGAGGCCTCCTCATCTGTTGAATCAGATATTTTGGGATGGCAGCGGAACTAATGGATGAGGGAAGGTGGCATGTCATAATGGTTCAGCAGGTGACTTGGTACAAGGCACGACACTGACCTTTGCAATATTCAACCCAGTTCACTCTAGGAAAAAAGGAAGCTAAGAAAGGAGGTAACCAAGAGAACCCGCCACAAAACATGAAAAAGTCAAAAAACAGAAAGCAGCTAATAAGAATTTGGGTAGGGGTTTAAGAAAGTTTCTGCACTCCATGTCTATTCATCCAATTGCCATTTCATCCCCACCACGTAGCTTCACACCAACCAGAACCCAGCTAAATAAAGGGGGGGCGGACCCCCAAACCATGGTACCAACAGCCCCTGAAAGTCTGGCCACGAGATTTTGCTAGGTACCGGTTAGCGAGACAGTCTGGGTGGGGGAAACATCGCTATGGTCACCTCTGATGTAGGGGGGGCAATAGTGTTTTGCCCACTGTGGACTTGCGTACGGTTGCCTATAACAGTTTTACCTTGCCAATTGTTGTGGGACAAGGTATAAGTGCCCTACCTTTAGAGGGTCCGGTGGGCTCCACCCTCAGAAGCACATCTTGGTGCTCTCCTCTGGTTCAAGCAATTGAGGTGTGGCACCCAGCTGGGTGAGCCTCTACCAACCATAGCACAGGGGGGATAGGGGAGTCCCCAGGTTTTTGACATGGAAGAGAGAAGGAAGCAACAAAAGGGGACGAGTGAGGTTGACCCTGCCCATAAGGTCGAGTCCTCTACCCGGTCTCTTGTTTTGGAATGAGCAATGGAGGACTGTGTGAAACTCACCGTGAACAGGTCTTGTGTTTTGAAAGTACCCTCACTATCACACCTTACCTCGGCTGACATTAACCAGATAGACCTCTGGAATAATGTCAAACTGGATAAGGTTATATTGCATTTCAACTCCCGATTTGTACTGGAACAGGTTCCGTTGGCTTCACCGCACTTGAAGACGTGTTCTTTTTGTTGTCGTCCATGAAGTATCTGCTCAAATTTTAAACCTAAGTGTTACCAGCCACCCCCCAAAGAATGTAGAAAATCTGACTTGTCGCCCTCCAATCTTAACAGTAAAATGCTCAACAGATGGCCAGAGAGGCAGAAAAATGGTCACCTAAGGGACAATTTGGAGTCTACAAATGGAGCAGATTGGAGCTGGATAGCGACCTGTCTGAATGCTCTAGAAAATTAGCTACCAATTGTTCCTGTTGAGCCAGTAATTGGCCACATTGTGTGTGTCTCTTGGAACACTAGGGGTTTTGGTCATCTTCTGTCCGCTCAGGGCTTAGAAATGTTGGGGCAGAAATATTCTGTATCCAGGAGTCCTGGTTGATGGATGTCCCAAGTGTGGCTGGGTTTCAATGGTTGCTTAATCCAGCATAAAAAGGGGAAAGAGGGAGACCTGTGTCTGGTTTGCTCTTTGGAATGCGCAATGATATCCGAGTTACTCGGATATTCAGGCAGTGGAGCTGACATGTGACATAACGCAGTACCCGGAGATAAGTTTCGCTCTGATTTTAGATCTGTACTGGAACCCAGGAGCAATCCAGTGAGACACATATTTTGAAACGATTGAAGAAACAATTTACTCTTGGCAAGCCAAGAGGAATTGCAACTCAATCATAATCTGTGGTGATTTGAATTCAATATGCATAAAACAACCTGCCCAACCGGGTACTAGTAAGCACAATTCAGATCCAGAAGTGAGGGGTAAAGCATTGATGGAACTCATGTATGCTTGCAGAATGAATGTACTGAATAGTAACATTCTGGGGAACACGCTGGCAAATTACACCTGGCATAGAGGTGCGTTTACGAGTATAATTGATTATTTTTTGTCTCAGGTGACATTTTCCAGAACGTGTCTTCCTTGACAGTTACCAACACTAATCTCAGTGACCATAACCCTCTGTTGCTTTGCTGTAAAGTAGAGAAATTGGGAAGTTCACGCTTGCCCTTTTCACTGACACTGAATGTTAATAGTGGGAAAAACAAGGTCACCTGGAATGCTGTAAAAATGCATACATTTTATTCCATCCTAAATGAACTTTAAGAACCAGGTGAACTTGAGTTGACTCTTCTTGTGGTACCTTACCAGGTTGCCTTGAACCAAGTGTATGCATGTATTCCCTGTCCCCAGCACAGAACCATGTTGATTAGCAAACATGCTTATGATCCAGAGTTTCAAAAACAAAGAGGGATCTGAGGGGCAAACTACTTAGAAATAATTGCCTTACTGGTCAAGGTCGTAAACATTAAAAACTTAAATATGGGTAATGGCTAAGGGAACATAGATACGCGATGCTGCTCAAAGATGCCAGTAAGATGCTGCGTCTAGCTGAATCAAGGGACATTAGTTCCTTTTGGCAGGTAATTAACCACACTTTTACCCCCCATTCCCATGCTTTGATTAACCCAATAGGAGAGCAATGCTAGATCGAAGAATTTCACAAAGGTTTATAAAGATGTCTCTAGTGAGGATAACCAGCAATTAAAACCGCTATAAAAGGTCCTTGGCACTTGGTTTTCTCTGAGGATGATATTGTCCTCATACTCAATCATAGTAAGGATTCTAGAGCCCCAGGGCCAGACAGCTTGTCTAACGCAATCTTGAAAATGGATCCAATTGTAAGGGCTCGGGCGTTGGGAATTATCTTTAGAGAAATTACATCACCTGACCTTATGGCAAAATCTTGGTAAGAGTCCATTGTGGTCTCCATTCACAAGAAGGGCCCCAGATTCATTCCAAGCAATTATAGACCAATTGCTCTACTTGACATCCCTGCTAAGATCTTTGCGTCCTTGGTACTAAGAGACTTAACAAACTGGACACTAAGTGTGGATTAGGTTGGACCCACTACAGACAGGCTTTTAACAGAAGTTTCAGACTTATGACTTCGATTTCGCTGTAATTTCATGAATTTTGATGATTTTCTTTTGTACCCTGATAAACTTGATATATGTGTTGAAATGTTTTTAACTGTTCTTTCTATATGCAAATCTAATTAAATGCTTTGTAAGAATTTGTTGAAGGTTAATTTAACCAAATAATAATAAAGAAAAGAAAACAAAGAATCTAGATTTCCCTTAGATTACAAGTAGGTCGCCCTCCAATGCTGGGCACAATTTGGGCCACAGACTCAACTAACTCAAACAGAGATTTTTCACATTCCCTATCAATGACCTACGTATCATATGCAGTAGTTCTCTAAATGGGCAGATAGGCAATGAATCACATGTGCACATCCTCCTTGAAAACATGGAACAACAGCGAGGGATTTGTTTTAGCAGAAGCAGCAACTAAGACAGGGGTGCAATTAGTAATAGGAAATAGTGGTGTTCGCATACATATTGCAACGGGGGGGGGGGTAAAATTGGGAAGTTGTCCTTAGCGATTCTATCAATGAGAATGGTGTCACAGGTGTTGTTTTAGTGCCAGCAAGTTCAACAGACATGTCTGGGGTGCTGAGGGGATTAAGGGTCTCACTGGGAAGCTCTGACATAAGACCAACAAGGTGTGGAGGAGAAGACAGTACAAGCAGCCTAACAGTGATACTTGAGGGTGGTGGGATGATGAAGATATGCCATGAGTTGTTCCCCTGATCGTTACGCAATTGGACAGTTAATGTAAAAAAGATGTGACCTCTGCCAGTGCACCAGTGTTTCAATTAGCTGCTTGATCTGTGCTGCCAGCTCCCCATGTCATTTATCTGCAGTCTCTTGTCAGTTCATTCTTCATTATCTACATCTTGGAGCATTTGGAGTGGCAACCCTGCAGGCACACACAGGGCTCTTTTGTAGAGACCCTCTTATGTCTGCATCTTCCTACACCTCCTGTGGTCCCTCTACACCAGCCTCCGGTTCATTGGCATGCTGTTCTGGCCTTGCCCTTTCTCCCACTCCATAGATTTGTCCGGTAGCCTAGCCTGCAATGTCTCTACTAAGTTGTGAGATTCAGAACTGATATGGAACTCAATAACACAAACATACACCCTTTTAATGGGGTTCATGGGAATTCCATCTTAGTCTTTCCAGTCTAGTCTAGTTTAGTCTAGTAATTTTAGTCTTTTGTGAGTTGAATGAAGGTTTGCTGGCTGGGTGATTCCAATGGGGCTTGGTGGGAAAGTGTAAATGAGACCAACACAGGTGTCATCCTGAGATAGGGTCCTGGGTATGACCCTGCCAAGGAAGAGGGGGAGTTTAGGGGACCCTGAATCCCCATTGTGCATGGTGTTGTGCATTCCATTCTCGCTGAGCCATTAGCTATCATTCTCTGTCCTAACCAGGTCTCTTTTTCTGCATAGAATATGATGGCCAGTATGCATCTGGCACCTTACAAACCTGGCATGGATTATGGAACCTGAGAAGTGGTACAACTTGAAGAATATCAAACTACTGCAGTGTATTTGGGTCCAATGACAATGTTCATCCCGGAGCAGGAGGTATAGGTGCAGTAGCCAAATAGGAATGGACCGGGGTTGCTCGTTCCTAAGCTGAATAAGACACCAAACACCAGCAACCCCAAAATGACTATATGAGAGCAGTGGGGCAGCTGCAGAAGAACTGGAACTGACAAGGGTCTGCAGGAGTACCCATGAAACCTGGGCACACTCCCCAACCCTGTCTGAAGAGAGACTCACCATAAATCCAATACAAACGATTCTTCTGAGCACAGGAATGGCTGCAGGAAAATGAAGACTGGAAAAAGGGTGTGGCAAGATGGCTTTTCGAAGACTTCCAGCAGAAGCCCTAGCCCCAGCCCCAAGGTTATAGGTCAACTAGAGATTTGCCCAGGGGCACCTGATCCAAAGAACCAATGCAAACCCAGCCGAGGGCATCACATAAGCAGGATAGGGAGAGCTATACAAAACAACAGTTTCACTAGATAGTGAAAGGTGTATGAGTGAGCTCAGGAGGGGAAAAAGTAGACCAAGAAACCAGGGAGGAGGGTTTAGCAGGGAGAGAAGGAGCTAAGGGAGACTGTTGGAGTGTTTTGAGAGAGTGAAGGTAAGATGTTGGGTCTGAAAGGTTGATACCAATTGGGTTGTGTGTAAGAGACAGATTTAGAGTCTGAGAGTGGGGTTGAGAGTAGGTACGAGAAAGGTTTCATGTGTGTGGGTTTAAGAGAGAGGGAAGTGAAAGGAAGGAAAGTAGAGGATAGTAGTGGCAGGTTAGTGTTTATAGTGGGGTGTTTTAGAGTGGGGGAAGACCAGAATGGAGTTGGTGGGGAGAGATAGGAGATAAAACCTAGAGGCTGACTGTTGAGTGGAGAGGTAAGACCAGAAAAGAGAGCATGGGGAGGGGCAAGACATCAGCAGAGGGTGGAGATAGGAGAAGAGAGAACAGCAAGACTTGGGACCTGAGAGAGAGATAGAGACAGACAAACAGACAAGGAGGAGGGGTGAGAGACGATAGAAGAGAGGCAATTGAGGAGTTGCTGAAGAGTCCATCATCAAGAATAATGCCCCAGGCCAACCAGACTACCCAGTTAGGCCCCATAGAAAGTCCCTGAGGAAGTGATTAAGATAAGGCTACACCCTTTAGGCTGCCCTATGATGAGGGGCAGAACTAGATAGCAGGGCGACCCTGGATTTAGTTAACGGATCTTGCAGAAAAGTTTTGCTACCATAGGGAGCCTGGAATAGGGAGGAGAGAACCCCCTTCAAGGTTGGGAATTGAGAAAATGTGCAGGGACCACCCTAGTCTGGAAAGTCGAATTATATTTATACCTCTTAAACTTAGAATCTTGCAACATTACAGGACAATTAAAAATATGGACACCAAATACCCTTTAGCAGTACATTTACAACATAAACATGACACTGATTTTTCCCTAATGAAGTTTGGTACTTTGGCACATGTAAAAGCACATAGGCACAAAAGAGACAGAGAAAAGCAACTCGGATGTTTAGATTCTAGACTAGGCTTATTATTAAAATGGAGATGCTGATACAAAGAGGAGATAATACTGTTGAAGAGCTATGTCTTTCTTAGATAAAATCATTGTCAGCTTTCCACATCGGTCTGTTAGTATTGGCTAACTGCATTGGGCACTATGTCCAAGAAAATAAGTCAAAACATTCAAACTGGATTCTTGTTATAATTGCACATAAATACATTTGGCTAGTGCTTTGGCAAATACTAGAGCAAGATCATGCTCACTGTGGCGTAATTCAGTAATTTGAGACATTTGAGTAATGTGTCAATCTAGCAATATGTTCATTCATTAATATTTATTTATTTATTTATTTTGACGCTTATACAGCGCGCCAAGCCCGAAGGCATCAGGGAGCTTTCTTACATGATGTGGAAGTTACATTAGTTACAAGAGCAGTTAAAAAAGACAGACATAGTGCACGAAACTGACAGTACATCTAGGTAACGTGAGCAGAGTTACATAAAGCAAATGCAGATGCAAGGAGGGAAGAGCTATTGCAGAAGGGTTGGAGAGGTGTGAGTACTTAGTTATTCGGGCATAGAGTAAAGAGATGCATTTTGAGTCAGAATGATTTCTGTGCTCTAAATTGGAGTGGCAGAGAGTTCCACAGTTTGCAGGCCATAGTGGGGAAGAACCTGCCTCCTGCATTTTGTAGCTTGAACCTGGGAAGGGCGAGGCAGTGTTGATAAGCTGCTCTAGTAGGTCTAGATCTTTGAGTCAATGTGATATTGTTGGACAGATAGTGGAGGGCCATCTGGTGAAGGCATTTATGAGTTAAGGTGAGTGATTTGAACATGATCCGTTAATGTACTGAGAGCCAGTGTTGTTGGATTCTGATGGCTGATATGTGAGCCCATCTAGGGACGTTGAGAGTAGCTCTGAGGGTGTTGTTTTGTAGGACCTGTAGTTTTCGGATGTTCTGTAGCTTTGTACTGGCATACAGGGTGTAACAGTAGACAAGACGCGTAAGGACTAGGGATCTGGCTAGGGTGTGACAGCTGTCCTGTCAGAGGAATATGCCAATTATTATACCTAATAATAGAATAGTGAGTCTGTCGCAATAAGAACAACAGAAATAACGAGATGCAAAACTGTGATATAGATTCTAGAAACACTCATATATTCTCATATATTCAATCTTGTGTAAATCCAACAATTTGCTGGACTCACTGAGGATTAGGAAATAGTTTGGCAATTAACTGGGTTTCTTGCCAATGTGTCCAGGATCGCCATACAGTACAATAACGCAGCACAATACTTATTTGAGAATGAATGCTTTAAATATTTCAATCATCGTGTACTAGTCGTGACTATTATTGGGGATAATCAGATCTAATTTATCCCTGCATTGTTAGAAAATGAATATGGATATTGATCTCTTTTCCAATTTCTGATCAAGAACTGACGTTTAGGCATAATTCTGATGCATTATTCATTGCTTCAATATATTTCTAAAAGTTCATTTCAAATTTCTGGAATTTTCTGCAAGTCCTTGCACTCTGCTAGAATATATATAAGGAGTGTCTATTGAATTCCAGTCCCAATAAAGTAAGTGTTAATCACTTTTTGCTTTGTCGTCCTTCTTCTTAGTCAACGATCGGGTCTGCACACACAGAAATTCTTCTTCTTGTCTTGCTTCTGAATCGGCAACGGTGGGAGGGAGGGTCTCGCCTTTATAATCCTTCACAATGTTCAACTGCAACCAAGCTCTTCGTCCCTGAATCCTAACCTTTGAAGGGAACACTTCTTCAACACAGAATGGGCCATTAAAGTGAGGCTCATGCCACTTCCGGGTTCAATTCTTGATCGGGATCAGGTCCTCAACATATAACTTAGGTGGTGGTAATAGTTCACTTGGATTGGTTGACAAATTATCTTCTTCTGTGTTTCTAGACTGTTCCCCTGAGGCTTGCCTTGATCTGAAATGAAAGAAATACTGGTAGTCATGCATGTCAAAGAAACATGCATCTCATCACCTACAGTTTTTGATGCACTCTGGGCATCACTCCTAATTCTAGACCAGCGGTATTCAAACTGAAGGTCAGCAAGAAATGTAAAAAAAAAAATATATATATATTTTTTTTAGATTGGAAACAATGGGCAGGTGCGGCACACATGGTCAGGCTGAAGCATTAAACTGTCTCAGGCAACAATGAAAAAGTGACCCGCATTTATAAATGGATATTCATTCCTTTAGTCACAGACTGGGTCTCATTACAACTATGGCGGTACGGTAACAACGGTGCCGGTAAGCTACCAGCACCGTTGCTACCGTACCGCCATAGTAGGAGTTGTGCTCGCGGGTGCCTGACAGCCCGCCATGTCTGACCTGTCAGACTGTGCGGCACCCGCGAGCACAGCTCGTCGGATGCACCGACACCGTTATTAATGGTGCCGGTGCATCCGAGCTCCCCGTTCCCATTGAGCCCTAGGGGGCTCAAATGGGAATGGGGATCTACTGGTACCGGCACCCGCAAAAGGGCAATTACCAGGTCCGCCTAACTAGGCATGACCCGGTAATTGCCCATTTGTGGGTGCCAGACCCCGATGCAACTCCGGCAGCAGCTGTGCCGGTTTTACCAGCACAGCTACCGCCAGGATTGTAATGAGGCTCACTGTTTCAATATTACCCAAGGGGGTGCTTTGTGTTAAAATGTAAGTAAATTGGTATATATTCAGCAACAATGGTCAAAATTACTAACTGCAAAGTGAAGTAACTTATCAAACTGGCCCACATTGGCCAAAATGGTGGGCCATTTTGACTGGCCCACACTAGCATTTTACATTTTTGGTACAGGCATTGCCCTATGGGGCAGTCCGAGCCTGGCGGCTCATCCATAATGGCAAGGGGGCGCCCACCCAGTGACCCCTCACCCATTATGGAGGAGCTAAGGAGCCAGCCCAGTAAAACAGTGAGCACTCCCTCAGCTGATTTTATTTTCAGCTGAGAGAGTGCTCCTGGGCTGGCTGAACTGTCAAAGGGACTTTGACAGTTCAGTTCAGTTCCCCAGGCACACATGCTCACTGAGCCATGCAAGACTGGGGCGTTTTGCTTTGCCAGCATTACATAGCTCATTGGAAATGTTGGCTGGGACACTGCATGTCTGTATGTCCAAGGGGGAGCTCCTGCGCCTCCTCGCACATACGTACAGAGCAGCCTGGAGCAGGGCGTTTCAGCACCCACACGCAGGCCAATGCAGAAGGTACGTTTATGTTCATTTTTTTTATTCAAACATGTGTATGGATGTCTGTATGCTTATGTTATGAGTGAGTGTATGGTGATGGATTCTTGTGTGAATGATAGAGTGATTGCTGTATGAATGTGCAGTGCCTTGCATACACACATAATCATGTTGATTGTGTTAGGCCCAGTGGGGCCCAAGGGACAGGGATGGTATATTTTTACTGGACATCTATCATAGATGTCCAGTAAAAAAAGGCATGCCTGTCCCTTGGGCCCCCCAGCACCAATTGCAAACTGTTTGGCTATTTACCCATTTTTTTGTTAAAAGTATGCTCTACAATGCAACATTTTAACCCATTATTTTAAAAAAATTCATGGGGGGAAACCCCCCCGAACTCCCCTTTATTGGTTTAGGCTCCCTCACTATGCTCGGTTGCTATGGCATTTTTGGTGGAAATAGTTATGCCCCTCCACTTAGAAAATCACCAGCCGCCACTGACCCTCAGACTGTGTTGCGAACTGGATAGGGGGAACCCAGGAACTATGGTGGGAGCACAATGGGCGGGAACCATGGGATAGTGACGGGGAGAGCCCAGGGTGTGTGATGGGGTGGGGAGAGACCAGGGACTGGGTAGGAGTGGGATGAGGGAGCCCAGCGACTGTGATGGGAGCAAGTGACGGTGCGCAATACATACTGTCCATTTGGCATTTCTGGGGGGTTCTGGCCTGCCCAAATTTTGCTCAGGGGGGCCCCGGCCAGAAACGTTTGAGGACCACTGTCCTAAACAGAGGTTTAAGGGGCATTCCCATTCAACGCCCTGTTGCTAGCTCAAGCAGGCTGAGGTGGTGGTCTGACCCTGGACGATTCCGAAGAGCAGAGTAGGCAATGCAGCCATCCCTTTTTCAAAGTCAATTTAATCTTGGCAATCCTCTCTTTGAAGAGGCTGTTGAATCTCTCACAGACTCTGTTCACTTGCAGGAGATACGCAGAAGAAAACGTGTGCGCTATACTTAATAGCTCATTGACAAAATGTGGCCCATTATCAGATCTCACACACATCCCACCTCGGAAATGCTTTGTGCAATAAAAACTTTGCTGCACAAGTGGCATCAGGGTGTGTACACAGAGCCGCCTCAATACACCTAGAGAAGGGACACACCACCACTAATAGATACCTATATCCATTACACGTCTGCAGCATATCGACACAGTCGATATGTAAAGGATGAAACTGACCATTTGGTCGAGGTATTATTCCTCTAATCATTCTCAGTGTATGCCCAGCCGTAAACCTTTGACAAACAATGCAATTCACCATAAATAGTGCAACATGTTCCAATAAATTAGAAATGTACCAGTCTTCTGCAATATTGGCAGCAAGACTTTCTCTAGTTACATGCGGGGGTAATGCAGCTTTTCAAGCATTACTTGCAATAAAGTTACTGGCATCACTGCCTTTCCAGTGCTGCCCTGTCGCCATAATGCTTCTGTGGGGGATAAAGAACACCCCCTTTGTTTCCATAGTTCTTGCTCTTCCTGTGGTGCATTTCTCTGAATCTCTATTAATTGGATTATCAATAGCATATTAAACCCCTCATGTACTAACATGGTTGTAGCCAAATTCTCTTTTATATCCTCAATATCAAAACTCAAAATTTCTGGAGAATATGCAACCTTCTTGGCTTCTAGGTCTGTGGCTTCGTTCCTGCAAGAGATAAAGTCTGTTCATTAGTATGCGCTGCACATTTTATGACCGCTATGGCTACTGGAAGTTGTAGTGCCTTAATGAGTCTATCCAATAAGAACGCATGCTGCACTGGAGAGCCGTCTGCGCAGATGTAGCCCCTCCTTTTCCAATGTGCCAACCCTGCGTGTACAGTTGACATCACATAGGCAGAGTCACTGTACGCCGTCACTTCCTGTCCTTCATTTTTTTCAAGCAAGACAATAAGCGTTATTAATTCTGCTGCCTGCGCTGAAAAGTGAGACGGTAGTGTTGCACTCGCCACTACTTCAAATTCTCCATTTAATCTGTGTTTCACTACTGTGGCGCAAGATTGCTTTTCCCCACTAGTCTGATTAATTTTTGAAGAACCATCAATAAAAAGAATCCCCCCCCCCCCAGCTAAAGCATTTTCCTTTACACAGGGTATATCATCATAAAATTCACAACATAATTAGCACAGTCATGCACATGATCACCTTCTTCTACTGGCTCAGCTAGGAATGTGGCTGGGTTCACTATTTTATATCTTACAATTTTAATTGTTGGATTAGAAATCATTACCTAATAAGCTGAAACTCTTTGGGATGTCAATGTGCCCTTGGGTTTCTCTAGGATAGCAAATAGAGCATGCTCCACGTAAAGGGTCATAGAGCAGCCCATGACAATACTTGTGGGCTTCTCAATTGCAAACGCGGCAGCTGCCAAAGACTGTTTGCAAGGGAAGTGTCCTCTCATAACTGGGACTAAAATCCCATTGTAATATGCCACAGGTTTGTACCCCAATATGCTTCTTTGTGTAAGCACTTCTGTCATTACTGACCCATTTGTGTGTGAAAACAAATCAAATTTCTCGCTATAATTGGGAATCCCTAAAACTGGGACTGTACAAATTGTTTTTTTCAAATCCTCAAATCCTTCCTCCATTTCTTCGGTCCATTCTGTGTTCGGTTTTGATGTTTTCATGATTGTCTCAGCTCTCCCAGGTGTCACTTTCTTTCCTTCATGCAAAATTAACTGACCTATGTATAACACCTCTTCTTGACAGTACTCTAACTTCTCCTTGTCCACCCTATATCCTTTACGTGCTAAAGTAGTTATTATTTGCAAAGAGTCCTGTCTACACTGCAAATCAATAGGTCATCTATGTATTGTATCACCGCACCTTTGAGATTGATATTGCCTAGATCCATCTGTAGAACTCTGTTAAAGATCGATGGAGACTCACTGTACCCTTACCTTAAGGCAAACAAGTGTGTTTTAGACTTTTTTGGTGAAACGTAAATAAAGTCACGTCTTGAGAGTCCTTATGCAATGAGATTGAGAAAAACACATTTTTCAAATCAAATCGATCACCGTGAAGTATCAAGCTTCTACTGGGATATTTCATAATATTGTCGCCGGATTAGGAACTAAAGGAAACTCAGCATCTACAATCTGGCTAAAAGGTCTCAAATCCTGGATAAATCTCCATGTTCCTCCTTTACATGTTTTAATCGGATACACCGCAGCATTACACAATGACTCTGATGACACCAGAATCCCCTGATTCATCAGTGCTGAAATAGTCTGAAATATACCTTCATCAGCTTCTCGAGACACAGGGTACTGTTATGCTCAAGGTAAAATTGCTCCTGGCTTAAGCTTTATTTTAACCTCTCCTATCCCCTTCAATAAACCTATATCATAGGCGCCTGTGGTCCCTAGGGCAATCGGCACCTTTTCAAGATCCTCCTGAAAAAATGCTGCTCACTGCCACATTATCGTCATTCTTTGTGGGACTTCCCTTTTTTCTACCCTTATCCAGTATGTAATGCTCATGAAGAATACTGCTTCGTCATCGCTTCGGTCTTTCCTGAACGTATCGTCATCAGTTATGCCAGTCAGTCTGTAGCCCTCCTCAAGAGCTATCACTGTTCTCCATGGTCTTCCCTCATTGTCTATCCCTTCGAGCATTGCCATTTCTTTTCATACTATAACTGCTTCCAACTCTATAGGAATAGTCTGTCCACCCTACTCATCCATAGGTTTTTGTGCTCTAAATTAAAACTCATCAGGTATTCTCACAATCTTTCCTACCAGACCAGGTCTCGGCACGTGCCCATAAGAGGAACTCGAACATTTTGTCCCAGATAACTAGGGCCCTATACCATCAAGGCTATTATAAATCCTGTGGCAGTAAAACTAGCTACACCACCAAATATGCAGATCCATCATGTATTCCACGTGTCACCCTTAAAACCTGTTCAGCCTGGAACTTGGGTCAAAATACCACCAAATTCGGTACTGGTTAACGGAGAACCTGAATTTGAAGTCAAGGACATCCTAGATTCTAAACTCACCAGGTCCAAGGTATATTACTTAGTGGACTGGAAGGGATACGGCTCTCAGGACAGGACATGGGAGCCTAGCGAGCACGTCCATGCGCCACACCCGTTAAGACAATTTCATCGCAACCATCTGTCCAAACCAGGACCAGATGGAGGAAATACCTTGAGAGGGGCCTTAGGGGGAGTGCTGTCACAATCCATGCCCCTGACCACCTCAGGTATAACAGCCCACTGGCAGCAGTGGGGCTAAAGCCCTTCACACTGGCCCCAAAGGCCTTAAAACTCCATAAGAAACATACATGGAGTCAGTCCTGGCACCTTTGGCGCCAGGCTCATTATCAGGAATAAAGCAATACCATTTTTGGACCTTAATCCAACATGGAGCCCTAGTACACAGCTCAGTTCTATAGAACCAAGCCATGTGGTCTAGTGTTTTGGGTGTAGCTGGGCCTGGAACTTCTTGGCCTGGAACTACTTTACCTGGGCTATTTAAACCACACCCAAACATTAGAAGACGATTTGCGCTATTCTACACTCCTGCAGTGTAACGATCACCGTGTCCAGCTCCTGCTCACCTGTTTCTCCGGTGGCCCGATCCTGTAGCCCTAGATCCAGATTCCATTAATAACCTGGAAGAACAAGAATAGCATTAGCGAGCAAGAACCCTTACCTGTGAAGTAACCGGTCTTGAATCCATCTTGTGCTTCGCTTACCTCACCCATCTCCGGAGTTCGCCGCAACCTGCAAAGGTAAAGAAACAAGGACAGCATTAATAACAATTCTTACCTGGGCAAGCAGCGAGTCCTGGCAGCACCCTGCGCTTCTCTTACTTCGCCCATCTTCGGGTTTCACCACAACCTGCAAGGGAGAAGGAACAAGATCAGCATTAACAAAGCACTTACCTGGGCAAGCAGCGATCGATCGCTCATCACTCTGGAACATCACTGCAACCTGTACAAAGAGAAAAGAACACAGGTTAGCAATTAACACCAATAAACAGAGCAGCGCTCTGCGCATCAATTACTCACTGTGGTCTTCGCCATCGGCGCGGCAACTCCGAGATCCCAACCATCCCTATGAAAACAAAAAGAGACATTGTTAGGGAACAGCATAGTGGAGCCAGACGCCAAGGAGACAGAGAAAATGGAGAGAAAGAAAGGGACAGAATAAAGATGGAAAAGACATTATAACTCACCTGGAAGACAGCAAGCAGAGTCAGAGTCACAGCCAGTCTGGACCCGACATAAGGACACACGGACCAGTGAAGCAACTAAGTCCATGGAACGCCTGCACCAACCACGCGCCACTGCACAGAGACGCAGGACGGAGAGTTCAACGCACAAATACCTAAGATGAGCAATAACCCCAAGGGAGGGGATTTGGACCAGAGGGAGGTGAAAGTCCACCCATCACAGAAACACCATTTTAACCCTCCAGTCTCCTGTTATAGGCGCTACCCAACTTCTGGCACATAACCAAGCAGAGATGGGTCCGGGATAGCGCTTAGACCTCCATCCAGTATCGTGTGGCCCCCCCCGTGGATACCAGGTGAGCATAACACCAGGTAACCAGTGCAGTTGTAGATTCAGCCAGGAGATCCGCTGGGGAGAGTAGGAGAGAAAGCAGAAGCAAAGAGTAAAGTTTTAAGGTGCTTCTGGAACAGGAGATGGTTCTCCTCAAGTTTCAGAGAAGCAGGGAGGCTGTTCCAGATGGAGGTCCCAGAAGAAGAAAGAGATTTACCACCAATTTGCTGCTTAGAGAAGCAACTGACCCTGAGGGAGTTGGAAGCAGATGAGTGAAGAGCACGAGAAGGAAGATATTTAGGAAGAGATAGTTGAAGGTAATGAGGTCCCAGGCCCCAGAAGTCCTTGTGGACAATGCAGAGGGTTTTGAACTGAATCCTTGCTGCCACTGGGAGCCAGTGCATATATTTCAGTCCTGGAGAGATACGATCCCTGGGCTTGAGGCCAAGGACAAGTCTTGCAGTCCTGTTTTGGATGAGTTGCAGAGGTCGGAGAGTAGAGGCAGGTAGATTTAGAAAGAGGTTTTTGCAGTAGTCCAGCCTAAGAGAACAAGAGCCGGTTGAGCAGGATGGCATGGTTGACCGTTTCAAAGGCAGAAGAGAGAGCCAGTTGGATGAGGGCAGAGGGGAGGTTAGAATCAAGGTTGGACTGCAGGTCTTTGCGGATGTTCAGGAGAGCAGTTTCCATGCTTCTGACAGCTCTGAAGCCAGACTGATGGTCATGCAGACAACAACAGATTCAGTGTGAAGATTAAGCTGGGAGATGGCCAGCTTTTCCAGGAGTTTGCCCAGGAAAGGAGTGATGGATATTGGGCGATAGTTAGCAAGGTAGGAAGGGTCGGCAGAGGGTTTCCTAAGAAGAGGGTGCACAAGGAAGTGCTTCAGGAGGGAGGGGAAGACTGCAGAAGCGAAGGAGTGGTTGCAGAAGTCAGCACGAGCAGGAGCCAGGGTGTCAATGTGGTCCTTGATGGTTTTGGAGAAACAGTAGTGAACTTGTTTTGATGAGACTGTCATAGATCGGACTTGTCTAGAAATCTCGTCTGGGGAGAACAGGGGAAAGACAGAGAAGGAGGGAGGAGAGGTGACCGAAGAAGGGCCAGAGGAAGAGCAGGGAGTAGCGGTTAGAAGGGGAGAGGAAGAGAGAGAGGACAGGATGTCCTGAGTTTTAGAGATGAAATGAGAAGCCAGGGCCGTGAAGAGGGCCTGGTATGGGATAGGAGAGGTAGAGACTGCAGCAGATTTTGCAAGCTCCTTGCAAATTTTAAAGAGTTCAGCCGAGTTGTTAGCTGCCACGGAGACACAGGCTTGGATGTGGGGTCTCTTCTCACGGCTTGCGAGTTTCAAGCTGCCATTTCTCCTGAATATCCTGAATGTAAGCAATAGGGTCTTCATCTTCGTCCATTTATTGTGTCATAATTGTATTCATAATAGCCCTCCAAAGTAGAGGCAGGTAGATTTAGAAAGAGGTTTTTGCAGTAGTCCAGCCTAAGAGAACAAGAGCCGGTTGAGCAGGATGGCATGGTTGACCGTTTCAAAGGCAGAAGAGAGAGCCAGTTGGATGAGGACAGAGGGGAGGTTAGAATCAAGGTTGGACTGCAGGTCTTTGCGGATGTTTAGGAGAGCAGTTTCCATGCTTCTGACAGCTCTGAAGCCAGACTGATGGTCATGCAGACAACAACAGATTCAGTGTGAAGATTAAGCTGGGAGATGGCCAGCTTTTCCAGGAGTTTGCCCAGGAAAGGAGTGATGGATATTGGGCGATAGTTAGCAAGGTAGGAAGGGTCGGCAGAGGGTTTCTTAAGAAGAGAGTGCACAAGGAAGTGCTTCAGGAGGGAGGGGAAGAATGCAGTAGCGAAGGAGTGGTTGCAGAAGTCAGCCAGAGCAGGAGCCAGGGTGTCAATGTGGTCCTTGATGGTTTTGGAGAAACAGTAGTGAACTGTGGCGCTACATTGTGTGCTGTGTTCTGCATAGTCACACTTGAATTTCCTGCTCTTCTCCATATGTCATCAGCCCTCTCTCCAAGAATGGCTGCCAGGAGACCTTTTATGTCCCCTATGGACTGCGTATTTCCTCCTGTCATTTTCTCTAATTCGTATATCCATTTTCCAGCCCCCGAAGTCAAACTAGGGAGCTTACACTTTAAGTTATCCATATCCATCTGTGGCCATGGGATATATTATGGTCTCGTTTCCTCTTTTTCTAAAAAGGAAAACTGCGTAAACCCCATCCTGTAGTTGGATCCCACTGTTACCCTATCCATGGCACGAATAATCACCCCGTCTGTCTTCTTGTCAGCAATGACCTTGTAATCGTCCTACGGGACACTCAAGGCATGCTATGGGGTCTGGCATTCTATCTTTAGGTTTTTCCAAGTCTGACCATCTCACTTCCTTATCCATTTGCGAGCTTCCTTCAGGGACACACGCGCTTCCTCTTTCTGCCCATAGACCGGACTCTCTTTCCTCGTCTGACATGTCTAGGCCACAGCTATTGTGACTATCAGCCTCCTCTCCTTTGTCTAGGTTCAATCTGCTCAAAGACAATGCTCGACATTCATCACTAAACAGGTTTCCCTCCTCATTTTGTGACTGAGGTACTGGTGATCGATCATCCTTCCCTCGAGTTCCATATTCACTATCTCGTCTTAACTGTTGATAGATCTTATCAGTCCTTTCTCTGACGCTCTCTGCGTCAAATCTTTCTTCTTCTAGCGCTACTCTAGATGCTGCTGGCATTGCTTCCTTTAACTGGAGAATCTCTTCCACTCTATCCCACTGTATTTCTGGGCTCAGCCTCATTTGTTCCTTTTGAATAAGAGAATAAGTATCCGAACTTCACTGTCTCCTCTTTCCCTCTATTTCTTCATCTACTTCCCTTTGCTTTCTTGCATCCCTTCTAACTCTTTCTTCTTCTTGCCTTCGTTCTTCTCTCCTTACTCCTTCCATTCTTTCCTCTTCGTCTATGTAATCTTGTGTTCCTTAATCTTTGTAGTACCTCTTCCTCTTCTCTCGTCTACCGCTCTCTGTCTATTGTACTTTCTTTGTTCCTCTGCCTGTTCTTCAATTTTCTATTGTTCCTCCTGATATATCTGTTCTCGTTGCTCCCCACTGTTACTTCACTGCTTATCCTCTTTCTTTATTTTCTCTTGTGCCTTATCCTTCCTTTCTTGTTCGCCCTTATCTTCTCTTTGCCTAACTTCCTGGATGCTTTTCCCATCTATCTTGAGTAATATCTGTCCTCCCATCCATTCATTTTGCACGAGCGCTGCCTCGTCTGCCTTCTCTTTTTCTCCTTTCCATCTCTTGATTTCCCTGTCTATTTCTGTCAACACATTTGTCTGCTCACTTCTTCCTTCCTTGTTTTGTATGAGTTTAAAAATATCTTCCTTTCTTTTATACCCTTTCGGACTATCGTCACTATTATAAGCGGGGGGTTCATATATCGGATTACTTTATCTGGTCGCTGCTCTTAGTTGCTTTAAAGGATACACTCATATCTCTTCCGTAGCAACACTCCTTGCTTCAGGCAAGGTAAGGGGAGCTGAGGGCTCAACGCCTTCCCCCTTATTCTGATTAAGCATCCACTCCTCAGGTTCCTGGTGTTCTCTTTCCTCCTGATACATCTTCCAAAGCCCTAAAATTGCTAATCTTTTCTCTAATTTCTTTCCTGTATACACAGCGTGCATGTAGGTGGCATGTGTTGCAATACCGCTCTTGACAGTGATTCCCCTTGTGGCCATGGCATGAACATTTTATCTGCTGTGCCCTTTACCCATTCTGCACTGTACTGTTTGCGCTTGGGCATAGGTTTTGGCAGTGTCTTGCATAGGTGCATAAAAGGAATATCCCCCATACTGACGAGTCTCAATTGACTGTCAATACTTACCAGATTGTTAAATAAACCTTTTACCTTGGCTTAAATCACCACTTTTAATGTTTTAAATCAACAAATATGGGCAAGCACCATCAATCGCTGCTCAACCCTCTTATATCACGGCCCTCTCTATTCTTTTGATTGGTGCCAATCGTTCCGCTACAGTTATCTTTATCCATTGTTACTTCATTGTTACTTCTTCATAATTCTATCACTCTTCAATACTTTATTCAACAAACAACATTTAGTCTAGTAAGACATTTACACATTATAAACACCGTGATCACCTCTTCTCTCGCCTTTACTTTTGACCCTACACAAGGTTTGAGAAATTACCTTACACAGTCCAGAACTGTGCGTTTTATATTTCTCTCCGCTCCCGTTGCAGTTTGAAATGTCTCCTTCTAATTCCCTTGAATTAGGATTTAGGCAGTCTCTCTTATCTCTAAGATGATTTCCTGTTACTTTAAAGGGGGACCTGCCCACTGTCTTGGTTCTTCTTACAAGTTTACTTCTATTGGCCGCTCTCCACAGGATAGTCTGCGTTCTTCCAGCTAATGGCAGAGGATGCCCGATCGTCCAAAAATTTGGAGCTGAACTAGTTTGGATCTTTAAACCATTCACACAGCTACCACGTGAGCTTAGGGCCCTTTAGAAATGTGCATATGTAATGGATGGGTCACACAGATACATTCTGAGTCCAAATAACTGAACCAACTCAAGAAGATGGAAAAGTACTATTTTATTAACAATTATCTAAAACAGGGAGTTACATCAAACATCAACAGACGTACACTCAATGTTTCTCTGCGATCTTCACACAAAACATAGCTTTTATACAAAAAAACATCAGAGGTGACGTCATACTACGTGGCAATAATGAAAAACCTACTAATGGTCGGGATTGGCTTAAGGGGAATTTCTAAGTATACTTTCTATAGAACTGGGATTGTAATTGGCAGCCCACTATCAGGTGGACAACATATGCCTACCTCTAAAACATGTCATCTTCAGAAACATTAGATACATAGTTTCTCATTGGTTTTCAAACTATAAGGTCCTTCATTATATGCACCACTTCAATTGTATGGCACCCTTGTGCAAGGTCTGGAACATTCGGTTCACTTAGCAGCACGTAAGCCCAGACCCAGGTGCAAGGAGTTGGGACATGACACTACCTCCCCACCCAATAAGCCCAGCATCTCTCCTCACCCCTGCCTTCTGCCATGAAGATTGTCTTTGAACTTGGCCTTGCAAAGTATCCTTGTCTTTTAGAATACATCGGAGTGAGAGCACTCGCTATAGTGTTCTGGGACCCCAAGTTCGAACTCTATTTTCATCCTTGACTCATGTGACAGGAGACCACAATTTGGTCAATTTTGCAGGTTTTTTAATGCTCTAAATCAATTAAACTTGGCACTCTTGGTGTTCCTTCTTTGCAGCTTAACAAGTGATCATTCATCCTTTGCACGTTCGCTCCTTTGCAGAATGGATAGCTGACCATGGCTGCTTCAGTTTTGACTTCAGGCCAGGCAACCCCGTCTTGCAGCTCCACGATTCTGCTTATTCTAGCTGCGACACAGCTTTCCCTTCCCGCTTTATGGTTCCTGGCTTACTAAATTCATGATACCGATGTCCAGCTTCTATACAATGGCGGCTTCGCCTGCGTTCTAATCACTACATATAGCCAGCTTCTATGATGACTTGGTCTACCTTGCGTTTCAGCATCTGTACAATTATTGAACGGTTGATTTTCTGCAGCACTTTGTGCACGTGTAATCTTCTTCCTTTATATTTGAGAGTTCACCTGATTCCTTACTTCGTCATTAGTTTCTTTAGGATCCATGCATTCTCTTCAGTCAGTAACCCAAGGCATTGTGCACACTTTTTGTGATATCACTGGCTTCTTTTCTCTGCTCCTTCTCATATTCCTTCAACAAGTTCCTCCCTTAAATTGTCATCACTTCAGGGATACATTCGGTAAGGTTGTCTCAATGGGTATCTTCTCTCAAACACACACTGTGGTATTGGCACAACTACAGGTGTCAAACACGGCACAATCTTAGGTCTCCAACATATGGGAGGTATGGGGGCAGGGTTTCCTGCAGAGGCATGCAGCTGCTCCTCTACAGATGGTTTGTGAGAACCATCGGTCCACGAGATCTTTGTATAATTAGCACAAGTTATGGAAAAAACATCTGAGGTAAACACATGCAGTAGAGGAACCGCTCAGGCTGGGCTCTGCCAGGGAAACCCAACTATGAAACTCATGACCAACCCTCCACGGGCCAGGGAGGAGGGCGAAGGAGCTCAAGCTGCATGTCACAGGCAGACTGAAGCAGCTAAAACAACACTGGGTGGCACTGCCCCGCACTCAGTGGGAGGGGTGAACTTGAGCTGGAGGCTCGGTGCAGAGGGGACTCGAGGGCCTCTAAGACGTGAGTATAACCGTGCAAGAATGCGCTGCATCATGGTTCATGCCGACGGCGGGTGAGAGTTTGATATTTATGGTGTCTTGGATGCATCCTCAAGGAGGTAGGATGATCGGCTGTAGTAGTATTAGAAATTAGTGCATACCACCCAATAGGGAGTGGACGCAAGTGTGGGCATGCCTGCATTAGAGCAGGAGCAGTGCGTAGTGTGTGCCGATCCCCGTCAGATGGGAGTTGGGCATAGTACTGGTGATTGTATAATTGCGTCATTGGGGTAAGAGTTGTTTCAGTGGGTTTTTTGTTGTTCTGGGGGTGTAGAAAAGGACACGCATGTGGTAGTTAATGTTGTCCTATGGTGTGGGCTCTTGGTGCAAGAGTCACCACCAGGAGGTACCTCATGTAAAACAGTGGCCCCTGGAATTGTAGCAGCGGGTGTGTGAAGATGGTGCAGAGGAGGAACAGTGCACATTTGCTCTAACATAGGGAATGGTAAGCCCATGGAGAAGGCCGTTGGATACTAACCCTGAGTAAGTTGTTGGGCCTGTGGAGAGGGTCAGTGTGATGAGTGGAGTGTCTGGTCGGGCCTTTGGAAAGGGCCAGGGAGAGCGCTGAGTTAGATGTGATTGGGAGTGAGTGTGTGGGTAATAAAAGAAAGGGAGAAAGGGAACACAGTGTATCAGACTTCAAAAGAAAGGTGGATAGGGGAATAATGGCTTATAATGACAGCCCCCTGAGCCACAGGTGCTGAACAGTGCCCCAGTAGCGCAATATACTATTAAAGTAGCATTTTCAATGGGCCCAGCAGAGTACAGGTCAATGCTTCCATGCGTGGCCCGGGGAGGAACTTTTGAGAGCAAAATATTAGGAAACAAGTTCTCGTATCTGTTGATGAAATACAAGGGCTCCAAGCTGAAAAGCAGACAGAACATATTGGGGCTCTGGAAACTATATGAAGAGACAAAAGGGGAAAAAGTAAAAAAGGATGAAGAGGTTGAAGAGGAGACTGCAGGAGGGAGTGGACCAAGCTCTCTGCCCCCGCCCTGTGTGTTATATCCAACATTACGACCCGCAGCGGGGTACACCAACCCGTCGGCGATAAGCCTTGTGAAGGGACCACGTAAAAACGACAGGGGAAAAAGACAGAAATGCGCAAAGGGAGAAAATACACACAAGGGGAGAGAGGAAATACCTAGCAGATATAGAAAAGAATATGTGCTAGCAATTGGATGCTTTATTTAGTGAGGCCGAATGGGTGATAGAGGAGGAGGTGCGGAGAAAGAGTAAGGAGGAATGACTATCAGGGAGAATACACTTCAAATTAGATGAAGGCGAGGAAGAGGGGAAAAGACTGAAGCAGAAGTTGGGCATGCTGATGATGCAGCCTCAGAAGAAAGACTACAAGGGGATAACTGGAGTGATGGGGACAGTGACGAATGGACACCCAATAAAACACCAAGTAGGGGGAGGTAAGAGCGGAAGCGACAATACACCAATGGAAGTGACCGGTACCTGTCAACCCCTTCCACAGCAGGGTAGGGAAGGTGAAAATGGGACTGACTCAGGCCACCAAAGGAGGAGGGATAGGTCTTAAGACATGAGTGATGCCACTATTACAAAAAGGGAGAGGGGGCGTGCATTATGTGCCATGGCAAACAATGAACCAAACAGAGGAGTCCTATTTCTATTGCCACAAATTTATATCAAGTGAACTATATACACACCGCGCATGCGCAGAGCACTGTGCGGTGGGCCAATATTGTGTTTCTGTGTTAATGGGAGGAGGTTTTCTGTCTTTGGAGCTCCGTGTCTTTTGCTGTGGAAGTTGCTCTATCTTCAAACAGAGGAGTCCTATTTCTATTGCCACGAATTTACATCAAGTGAACTATATACACACCACGCATGCGTGGAGCACTGCGCAGTGTGCCAGTAGTGTGTTTATGTGTTACTAGGAGGAGGTCATCTGTCTTTGGAGCTCCGTGTCTTTTGCTGTGGAAGTTGCTCCAGCTTCAAACAGAGGAGTCCTATTTCTATTGCCACAAATTTACATCATGAGAACTATATACAGACCGCGCATGCGTGGAGCGCTGCGTGGTGTGCAAGTAGTGTATTTCTGTGTTTGTGGAGCAGTGGAGCAGTGGTGCAGTCCGGACCACTGGAGCTGACTGTGGCTTCAACGTGTGCACTGATTCAGAACGGTAAACCACACATGATCGCATGCTTTGCTTGTCGCCTGGAGGAGAGGCTCTGAAACAACACAGTCTTCTGTGCCTGCCCTAATTGAAGTACGTGATATTCACTTGTAACACGAGTTGGGTATAGTGGAAGTCTTTGTAAAAAGTACTCTGAGTTAAATGTAGTCGGACTATAAAGGATACGCATAAGCACGCGCTGTGTTTGGAAAATTCCTCACAAGCACGCATCGGTAAAGACTGGGCTCGCACTGAGAGCAGCGTGTGAGCCGGCTGTTTATTGGCCGGGTGATTCCTGTTATCCAGCTCTCGATTTGTCTTACCAGTGGGGATTCACAATAGTACTAAAACGGATGTGGTAACGCTACGCGAAGATAGTGAATTGACTGGGCATACTGTGTACGTGACAAAAAGCGCCTTTTAATAGCTGTAGAATATTAGGGATTGGTGCAGGTCTGCACCTTACAAAGCTGTTGGCCCTCGAAACATCCATGAGACCCTGCACATAGAGCCATATCACAATGCGCTGTGCTAGTTGAATCAATTGGAGTTTGGGGGTGACTGTGGGCCTCAGTGCCTTGCAGCCCCTAAGTGCCTTGCTATACAAAGTGGAATATGTGCAGACTTTAAAGGGAAAACATTTTTTGTGCAACTGTGTTGACCCAGGTGTGTGAAGGCGACTGGGGGGCGAAGAACCTTAGAGCCTTCAGGACACCCTCTACAGTGAGTCCACCTGGAGTAAGGTGGTTTTTAGTATCTGAGGTACTACAGGAATTGGGGTTACTGCGGGCTCTGGAGCCTTTGAGCCCTTGAGAACCTTGGTATACTGAGTGCTTTGAAAGCAAACACAGTTTGAAAATGTGCCTGTGAATTACATGGACCTAGTTGTTTGAGGGCGACTGAGTCTCTAGTGCCCTAGAGCTTTTTGGGCCGACTGCACAGTGAGAATACTGCATGCAGGGTGGTCTTTGTTATCTGTGTGAGGAAGGAACTTGGGGTGACTGCGGGCCTTTGAGCCCCAAGAAGTTCAAAATCGTGGAGTCTACTATTCTTATATTCTTACAAAATTTGTTTGAAAAATCACCCTGCTGATCTAGCTTGGGCTGTCTGTGGGCCAAAGAGCCTTCCAACCTCCTATATTTTCTGATTTGTACTAATACACAAAAGTTATGATTTAGTGAGTGTTGATCCCGGTGCAAAGTGGATGTGCTATGTGTTAACAAATAATACTGTGGAGCTTATTACCATATTGGTTACCCTCTAACCGATATGGCTATAATTCTGGCCTGTTGGCAAATACTATAGCAACTAACACGGAAACAAGTCTCAGAAATGGTAAACGCCTTATGGCAGTGGTTGAAAAAAAAATGCTTCTCTGAAAAATAAAATTAGAGACGACGTAGTTTCTGTTGTTAGGACCTCAGATGTATATACAGACCATGTGATAAGAGAACTTTCCTCTACTATACCATCCATAATGCCTCAATTATCAAAATTCCCATATAATGCCTCAGTTACACACATTGAAGAACAAGATGTATGCCATACGTCACAACTCTCTCCTCTATCGTCTAAGAATGAAGTAAAGGTATTATATCTTAGCGAATTGAACAGCACAAATCACACCGTAGATGACGCAATGATTAATGGTAATGATCATCACACGAAACGTCTTTCCCACCTGAAAACATAGGAAATTGTGAGATTTCAGATGTTTCGATGTTAGCCCCACTGATTATGGCTGAATTGGATAGGCGAGTCTGTTTATCGACAGGTCCCTCTACTCCTGTGTCTACACCAAGAAGACAAAGGGATTTTGTACACTTGCATAGCAATAAGGAAGGTGACATGTTGTAATACAGCGCCTGCAGTCAAGTTTGTTATGGGAAAGGCTGTATTGGCAGACGTTGTTGTTCATCCACCTCCCTTCTCGGAGATGCCTAAAGAATGGCAAAATAATGCCTATGAAGAGTTTATTCCCTTGAGAAGTGAAAATAATGGAACTACAGAAAATCCCTTTCGAACATCAGGAAGGGGGAATATTTCTCAAAACCTTACTGATGAAACCATGCTTGACTTAAACGAACCAAATTGTCACACATTTCCTGTTTTAACACGGATCATGAACCTTTTGGAAAAAGGTCACAAATTCACACATTTTACAATAAGGGAAATGAAAGGATCCTTAGCTGAGATATTGGGGAAGTTAAACAAAGTAGAGGGGTTCATGTTGGCATATGAAGGTGTGGCATCTTTCCAAGCCAACCTCAATGCAAACATGGCCACGAATACTGTACCACATCCTTCAGCTAATATGTATTATTGTATCATGATAACACAAGCAACACAGACCATGACAAAAGATACTAAAGTACAGAACCCTTGTAATCTGAATGAAAGACTCATACAATGCAACACAGGATGAGATTGAAAAGATTGATCTCATTAAATTAGCAAAATTACATCATGAGAGACTGACGACTCTAGAAAATATGGTGATAAAGGAAATGATGATAAATAAGTTACCCAGTGCTACTCTTAAAAGTGAGCAAAATAAAGAGGTTATGGGAGTCACAGTTCTTTCTACTCCTGACAGTCCCTCTGAACTTACTGCAATCATGGATCAACAAGAACGAGCAAAGAAGGAGGAAGTGATAGTAGACCCCAAGAAAATGGGCCTGAAATTAATCAGTGTTGGAAATTCTTTATGTCTAAAAAAAAAAAAAACTACATCAATGAGCAAAAAAAAGTGAGGAGAAAATAAGAAAACGTAATGATAGTATAGCTCCAAAAAAAACAAAAATTAAGAAAAAGAGTTCAATTAAAAAAAAGAAAAGAATATCAAAGTGATATCGAAACAGGTGATACAGGCAAATGGTTTTGACTTTAGTCAGCTAGATGCTGAATGTCGTGCGCATCTTGATGTGGAAACTCAAGAGGAACAAACAGAGATGGGTAGCATACAATCACAGTATGCGACCATCCCAGTTACAAATGGACGAGGATGATAAACAGGCAGTGAAAAGCCCAATAAGGGGCAATAGAGACTCTATAAGTTGCAATCACAATACGAATAAGACACAAAAAAACAACATGAAACAATAAAATTTGGCTGGATTTTATCAGGTAAGAAAAAACAAAAGAACAAACAACAGAGATCGTTGCAATGGAGATCAAGATGAAATACTTGCACTCACAGGTCCTCAACCAAAAGTAGAACCAAAAAGCCTGTATATAAGTCTGAAACACACCAAGCCTCAGAATCTAACGAATTACATTCCAGTCATTCAGGCTAGGTGTCAAACAGACACGCCTAGTAGTATGGAAAATGTTGATAAAAGTGGGTCTGCAAGTGAATGTCAAAAACACAAACACATAGAGGGTTTGGTTGGTGATATACAGCAACAAGGAGCTCAACCTGGGTGGAAACAGAGTAATACAGGTTGTGAAATAGAGAACCACTCAGATTCTCTACACAGAAAGACATGTGATGACATTCCTAAGGAAATGCAAATGGTCATCGGATGGAGTAGTGACCTGCAAACACTTGGGAATGACAGAATTAATCACTCTCACCTTTTGAATATGTTTCAAGAAATGCCTACATTGAGGAATTTGATCACCCAAGACATTGAATGGATTAAACTGTCCATTGCTAACAACAATAGAATGTTATGTAAGGTTCAGTCCCCTCTAATCACAAAAATGTTATGGGAATAAAGCGAGAATGTCCAGATGTTGGGATATGAACTGTATTGTTTTGAAGACATGAATGAGGCAATAAAATTCATAGAATTTCAAATGCACCAAACGTTAGGTTCCTTAACTACAGGAGTGAATTTGAGTGCTGATACAGATATAACACAGAATTTACTAACCCAGCTTACCTCGGTAGTCAATGCCATCAAATGGTTGGCTGGTTTGGAAACTCTATTGAAAGATGCCGGGTCCATACAAACTATGCAGAGTCATACATAACTCTCATCTTTCTCGATAATAAGCTGGAATTGTTTTGGTTTTAATAATCTGCAGAAATGTGTTAATAACAACTTGATACCACCCAATTCCAGCGTTATTATGATACAGGAGACATTGGCTGTGAATGTCATTAATATAGATGGTTTTAGGTCATTTAGTCATCCTGCAAGTCGGGGAGAGTTTGGGTGTCCATCAGGGGGCTTACTAACGCTTCTTAATAATAGCTTGAAAATGGATGTGAATTTGATTTATTCATCTGATGTTTTATTGGTTATTGAAATAACGGTTAGTAACACCAATGTAATACTGATCAACTTGTATAGCAAGCCGATAGATGCTCACATCTTAGCACAATCAAGGAACTAGATGCTATTTTACAGAGGGAATTCTTGAGGAATGCAGATCATGAGGTAAATCTGGGAGGTGATTTCAATTCTATCCTTAGAGACTCTGCTCTGTATAAGTTAACAGCAGTAAGGAATGCATACACCGCTGGAGCATTTGAACGTGGGTATTTCTGGTTGAAGTTTCTTCAAAAGTGGAACATACATATAATCCCACATGCCGAAGATCAGAGTCAATGCACATGGTTTAGAGGGAAATTAAGTTTGTTGATTGATTACATTGCTGTGTCCAAAACCCTGTTGAAAATATCTAAGCCTTTTGAGGTAAAAAACATGGGCTGCAGTGATCATATGATGCTAAATTTAAAATTTAGAAGTCATATTGGAAACGTACACGAAAGTTACACATCTAGCACTAATCAAAATTGACAAAAATCCAAAATCGATTAGATGGAACCCTAAATTATGTAGAGACTTTGCATATTTGGTGAACCAGGATATTTGGTGTAATGAAATCACTCCAGCCCTGTTTTGGAATAAACAAAACATCATACACCTGAACAGAAATATGTTAAAATGGCATTTAGAAGCTATAGCAAACTCGTTAAGTTACTGCAAATTTAGTGCTCAAATTGCGGATATCAAACGTAAACGTAATGGTGACATTAGAAGGGTAAAGAGGGTAACTAAAGACTTCATAGAGTTTACATTTCTAAAAAAACAGATGCAACTACGATGTAGACAAGCCACTAAGGTGGTGAAAAGAGCTCAACTTCTAGCAGAAAATCAAAAAATGATTAGACTTATTTGCAGGTGCAAAATTAAGGATATTTGGGTGATACTACGCTCTCAGGGTAAAATGACTTCCCCTATTTTCCACTCAGCAATCACAGGTAAGAAGTGGACTGACTATATCTTGGATAGTTATGCGCTACTGTTGGGCTTCCACACTGCCAATATTTCCGCTCTTGCCAATATGATTCCTCGGGAATGTCCATGGAACTTGGGTGATGTTAGATGGGCCATTCAAAAACTATCATATTCAAAGGACGCCAGGCCAGATGGGATCCCTCCATGCGTATTAAATGACGATCCGCATTTATGGGCAAAAGTGATAAAGGTATCTTTTGAGTCAATTTTTGAAAACAGGACTATTCCACAATCGTGGCTTACAGCAATAATCGTTCCAATTCACAAAAAAAGGCCCATTGATGACCCGGTAAATTTTCGCCTGATATCTTTGATTGATGTGCCTGCTAAGGTGTTTGCTACTCTTCTCCTAATGGAGAAGATTTGTGTTGCCAATAAGCAGTTGTTATCTAAATATCAGGTTGGATTTCGTAAGGCAATGGGAACCACACTAAATGCCACGATCCTCGCCCATTTGCTGGAAACTTCACATAACCCATCTACAGGTGCTATTTATATGGCATCATTGGACCTCTCTGCAGCCTTTGACAGTGTCATAAGGGAGAGGCAGTGGAATAAGCTACTTTGTTATGGTATTCCAGGTCACATTGTGGGGCTCATAGCACTATTATATTCTAACACGTCATACATGGTGCGAATCAAACAAGATGGGTCTACCACAGAGGCAATTGATACAGAGACAGGGGTTAAGCAGGGATGTCAATTGGCAGCTATCTTGTTTATTCGATGTTGATAAGATATGGGAACATTTGGTGGTATTTCCGGTAAAGTTGGGTGATACCCGAATTAATTGTTTGGCTTTCGCCGACAATATCATTCTGTGTGATGGTACACCGTGTGGGCTGCAGACCAAATTGAATGTATTCTATGACTATGCAAAAAGTAACAATCTTGCCATTAATGCAAGCAAATCAAACATAATGGTATTTGAAAATAGGAAAAAGGTATGCAGATTCACATGGAAGATGAATGAAGTGGTTATTTAGCGGGTGGTATCAACTAGGTATTTAGTCTACGACCTATGCGATTCAAATTCATTGGTAATGTGAAGTAATACATTGAATCAGAAAGCAACTCCGCTCATATCTCAAATGAAAATCATTTATCTAAAGTACTCGAAATTCTCTTTTACACCTATGATTGAGTTCTACACGCTAAAGGTCGAATCTATTCTTTTGTATGGTCTTGGTTTATGTATAACGGATTTAACAATGATACTCAATAGGTTGCAAGGGAAAATCTGGAAAGCAGCTTTGGGTTTACCCAAATCACGTCCAAACTCGCTAATAATCCGTGAACTTCAGTTGACCTCTTTGGCATCCAAATTTTGGTGGAGAAAGTTGACGAACTATGGGAAAATGTTATCCCCTCCACCAAATTCGTTGTATCAAGACTTTTGTTGTATGGTGATGAAGGAACACCCGTTGTCAATTAAGCGCTTCATCAAGAAGATGGAATCGTTATTACAACTAATAGCTATCGACCAAAAGGAACTACATGAGCGATCAAGTGTGGTAAAAAAATAAATTTTTTCAAATGGACTGGCCAAATACGATTGAGCTCAATGTTAAATATAAATCCTATAGCGACCAACATTGTTTTTTTCACAAACAATTTCCAAGAATGCAATGTTTGATGATATTTCCATGCCCAAAAGCAAGGAACTTGTATTTGAGATTTAAGTTAAACTTAATCCACACCGCAGAAAGAACTAAGCATTGAACTAAAAATCATGATCGAGAGACCTGTGTGGTTGTAGATTCTGTGGTAGTAAGGATATTAGTGAGTCTCTTAAACACTTGGTGATACACTGTAGTTATTTTGAAAATCTCTGGATCCTACATATGGGTAAATTCTATAATGTTGACTTGTCACTTTCTAGAGATCTGTTGTGGTCGCAATGTATGTGGGGTAAATCACAGATGTTGATACTTGCATTAACACGATTCATTGCAGTCATCCTGGAAAAGCTCATTGGTCTTGAAATCTAAGCTCTTAATTAATCCAAGAGAGGAGTAAAGTTGTAAAAGTTGATTTCTTTTATGATTTTAAGTGGAATGTATTATCATGTTAATTTACACTTGATGAAATATGATGAATGGGTTTTTTATGAGTTGTAAATGTTATTTTTGATATATTGTATCGTAGTAAATATCTGTAAAGGTGCATTGTGCCAAAAACAAATAAAGAAAGTTAAAAAACAAAAACCAAAATAAATACATAAATAAATAAATAGCCGGGGCACACTAGCAATAGGGGACATAAAAAGTTTGTTTGCAAACAAAATATCGAACCAGGCAGGATAGAAAGGGGTAAAATTAAGCACAAATGCCGATGATGGAGCTCCTTTTAATAACTGTTGAGTCCACATTTGGGAGGATTTGCGAAGTATGCACCCAGACAGCTACAACCTATGGACGGTATTGGCTCATAAAATGAAAAGCAACGATGACCCAGCAGATTGTATAAAACGGATACAGGACCTATGGATGCAAGAGACATGAATGCATACCCTTGTTCTGTCACATGCTGATAAAAGGACTGCCGACAATAGCACATACCTCATTAGATAAGATTGTGGGCATTGACGCTAATGGCTTGCCGGAAATACAAGCAACAATAGTGCATTATTGCAAATGAAAACAAGAAAGTGAGAGATAGGCTGTAGGAAATGCTGCCAAGGCAGAAAACAAACCAGTGCAAAAGAAACTTGCTAAATACACAATGGAAGGGGTAATACTCATGCCAGATGCCGCAGCAGTGGCGCCCACACCACAGGGAGAGTTTCCCACAGGAAACGTACCGCAACAAGGGATCTACATACAGCCGCAATGCTTGCCACAATGGGGAACACCACCATAAGGAAATTACAAGCACAGGTTATTTTTTCTTATGGGAAGAGGGTACCAGCAGCTAGGATGAGGGGGATATAGAGGATCAGGTTACAGGTTCTTCATTGTTATATATGCCAGAACATGGGACCTAGGGCACACCTATCCTTTTGTGAAGCAAGCTCAGGCATAAGCGATCCGCAGTACAGCCGCAATGGCAGCAGATGCAGCTTCTCCCAGCACAACCACAACACACACATATGCCCACAAAGCAGGGTGGGACCCAGATACAAGGGAGGACAATGGATGGTGGGATAACAGCCCCAGAAGTGACACAACCTCCAGCAGTGGCGGCAGGGACTGCAGTGGTGCTAGGACGGAACGTGGTGCCCCACTATACTGGGGTCAGCGTTGTAGGGGGAAATCCTTTTCCTGTTCCACCAAGCAATACGCAACAATAGGGGGGCCCACAGAAAGCCTGAGTTTGTCCAGTCCTAGCAGTAACTGATGACCCCGAAGAGGAATCCGAGGTAGCAGTGAAAATAGGACCAAGAGAATTTTCCTTTTTTATAGACACAGGAACAACCAAATCCTGCATCAGGGAGGAGTAATTACCATTATCAAACAAGGTGACAGATACGCAGGGCTTCTCCGTAGCGGTGGTCACGGTTCCAGTCACAAAAGATTTACCACTAACAATTGGGATGCAACATATTGTAGCACCACTAATGTATCCTAAAGACACGCCTATCAATATACTAGGAATAGATTTTCTAAGCAACCGGAACGCAACAATATCATTCACAGAGAAAGCGATGGTGTGCATCACACCAGGTATTTATTACACAGACGTGGCTGCACTCCTCTTGGCGGTGCACACACAGAGAACTCTGCGAGCACAGTCCTTGTACCCAAGCATGTTCCTGTACGGGGTCTAGATCTTGCTAGGATAGGTCTCGAGGATACAGGGGAATGTGTTCGATTGGCCTCAGAATTTCTGTTCAGACCAAAATGCCAGAAGGATGACATGAAGGGGACAACAGTCATAATACAACTAGAGGAAGTAGTGATACATAAAGACATGGTGATCCTGTGTGGGACAGATAATGACAACATGGAATGGCATACGATCCTATGCATCAACCCTACACTGACAATTACAGGAGTTTCGGATGAACAATTGTTCTCTGATGAGGGAGAGGAGGGAGAGATTGTGTTTCAGATACAGCTACCTTGCGCAGTTCAGGTATGGAAAAGCTGGTACCAATACTAAGACAGCTAGTGTAAAAAGGGAGCAAACACAAAGAAGAGGATCTTAAAAAAAGTGCCACGGAAATTATGGATGAAGGGGCTTTATGATGTAGGGGTACTCAAAGGAGTGGGGCAGTGAAGATCAAACTAAAGGAAGGGGCACTATTGTCCTGTGCAAAACAATTCCCATTGTCCAGTGAAGCAGATGAGGGAATATATTCTACTCTGCACACACTACAGCAACAGGGCATCATCCAGGCTTCCTCGTCACCATGCACACCCCCGATAAAGATATCAAAGGGTGGACCATGGCGTTTCATCCTGGATTTGTGCCCTCTAAACAATGTGGTTGAAGCAGAATTTCATTTGGTCCCGAACCCCACCACAATATTGTACAACATCCCAATAAAGGCAAAGTACTTCACAGTCATTGACTTGAAGAACTCCTTATTTTCTATTCCTTTGCACTCAGAGCCAAAATACTTAACCGCATTCACGTATCGCAGGCCCATATTGGAGCACACTTGCTTGCCTCATGGGTACTGCGAGTCACCTAGCATTTTTAACTGGGTGATCAAGATGGCCCTGTGCAATGTACAAATGGCAAGCACAGTAATTCAGTACGTTGACAATGTGTTGATATGCAGTGTGACGGAGGAAGAGTGTAGCACAGACTCAGTACACCTTCTGTGATTGCTAGCAGAAAAAGGATACCAGGTGGACAAAGCGAAATTGCAATATTGCCTGGAAGAGGTTGTGTATCTGGGACAAATAATATTCATTGATGGGTACAGGCTAACACTAGAGAGGGGACATGCCATTCACTCCACAGCCTGCCCAAATACAGGGAAGGGCATGCAGAAGTTCATGGGGGGACAATGCAACTATTGCAGGACATGGGTTTTTGATCATTCCACTTTAACAAAACTTTCACAAAACCCCTATTGCAGGGCCTTAAAGAAGCACAAAAAGAGTAGAGTGAATTAAAATGGACATCCAAAATGAAAGAGAGTTTCACAGAGCTAAAAGCCACACTGGCCCATGCATCAGTGCTGGCCACCCCAAACTACAGAGACAAATGTGATCTGTTTTCACACTGAGATGGCTCAGTGATGACGGCTGTCTTCACACAAAAGAAGCCACCGGAACACCAGCCACTGGCCTATTACAGTGGTGTTCTAGACCCAGTGATGCAGGGACATTTCCCCTGCGAACAAGCGCTTGCGGCTTCAGCGTTTGCCATAGAAAATCACCATTGAGCTCCCCATAGTACTGTACATGGAGCACTCGCTATTAGCTATCCTTGAGAAATCAAAAAGCACATTAACCACACAAAGGGTGTCAGGTTACAAGGTGATACTAACAAACCCAGCCATTGAGATGCCATGTGGTCAACCTAGATACCTACCTAGCAGAACTTGTACAGGAAGGGGACAACATACATGATTGTGCAGCACACATGGACAGAATGGAATGGAACATATAGGTAAAGGAAGAAGAAATGGATGTCCATGAAAACATTGAATGCAAAATGTCAGAGGGAGGAAAAAAAGTTATTTGAACGCAAATTACTTTTGTTTTTTTCTCCACCATACATTTCTGGCAACCCCCTGCACCCACCCACTTACTTACCTTTTGACGGCACACTTTGCTGTGTGCCGCCAACTCCCTGTCTCCCTTCAAAGCCTGTTCCCTTCACTTCTGTGGATGAGAACCAGCCCTCCAGGGTCCTTATTATATTTATTTAACTTTATTCTTTAGGGAGCAAGGGATACGCCTGCAACCCCCAATGCCATTATAGCGAACAAGGGTATGGGGGAAACCACTGCAATCCCCACTTCCCTTGTTCACTATAATGGTCAGGTATGGAAGAATTGTTCTAAATTTTCGGCTATATGTAATTTTGGTACTGCTGAAATTCAAACAATTCTACTATTTGTTTTTTTTCCAGACCTAATATACAGGAACCAGAGGAAATAGAAGGTGTGGACATGGTTTATATTGATGGATCATCGAGTATAGACATGGAGACAGAACATAAACATAATGGAGTGGCAGTGGTGTGCTACATAAGTGGCAAATATGTCATAGCTTCCCAACAGCGACTACCCTCACACTACTCAGCACATGCAGCAGAGCTAGTGGCAATGATCAGAGCATTGAACATGATGGAAGGACACATTGCTAATATTTTCTCTGATTCTGCCTATGTCACATTAACAATACATTCAGGGCTGTGTGAGAAACCTGACGGTATTCTCTCACCTACTCCTCCGGCATATTCAATTCAGGTGGCCTGGGAAGGGCCATCACTTTTTGATCCCGACCCTGCGGGTGGACAAGCGAGGGAGGATCACCTTGGTGGAGGGTCACGGAGGATTGGGAGGAGAATATCCAAGGGCGAGACATTGTATTCCCCCTTTCCCAATTATATAGCAACCCACTCTCCCTCAGCCTTAATGGGGTATTTCCAGTCACACCCCATCTCCCCCTCCCCATTTCCATTTAGTACTGGGATAAAGAAGAGGCAATCAGTATCAATGAGGATTACCCATAGAAACAACATAGGAATACAAACGAATAGAGTCAGGCAAGGTCAGGCACTTTTCACCAATGTGCACACCTGACTCCACTTGACTCCAATGAGGACTATAAAAGGTGTGGTTCTGCATGGGTGAATGAGTGAGCTGTAGATGCAGTGTGGAGCATGGGAGAAAAGCAGAAGGAAGCAGTGAGGAAGACCATGAGAGCCTGGAGAATAACAGAGTGCCGAGGCACTGACCCGGTATGCCAGATGTGGTGCAGTGTGGCTAGTAAGCCGTGTCTCCAAGGATCTGGAGTGAGGTACTCAACTGCAAGATGCTGGCCGTGATTAAGGAACTGCTTGTTCCCTTGGGACGTGTGCCGGTCCCAATGGTATCAGAGGGGCAGGTGGTGAAACCCTGACTTCGACCCAAGCAAATAGAGGAAGACCGCTTGAAAGCGCTGCGCTTACCTGTGAGTTTCATGAGAAAAGTAAGAGAGAAACCCAGTAGCGTGTGGGTGGCTGGAGCAGAATTGAAACATTGTCGCAAGCGGCATGAAAGTAAAGAAAGTTTAAAGGAAAGCGTATTGCAAGTGTTGCAAAAGGAAAGGCGACAGAAAGGAAGGACGGTTTAATGTGCTAGAGGGGCAGATTTAAAAGGAGAAATTAACTTTAAAAAGTGAAAGGTGCTAGAGGCATGGAGACAAGAAAAGTCTTGAAAAAGAAGATGGGCAAGAGAACACTAGGGGGAATGGGAGAAGAACAAAAATTATGAAAACATAATAGCGATTGGATTGTTTGGTATTTGTTTTTGGTCTTCTTCTCCTCAATTGTTTCTTAATACATCAGGTTAACATGATCACGCCTGCTGGTGGTAAAAGGGAGACACACACTAGATGAAGTATAACTAGTTTCAATGATGGGCTTTTTATAAAGTCTTACTGTAGTGCATATTGTCAATGATACTTGATGTATACTTCCCATTAAGTGACAATTTGTCTTTCCTCTGTGCTGTTGTTGTCTTTACGACCATCAGAAAAATGTATCCAAGCCCTTCTTTCTCTGATCTTTACTGCTGTCAGGGGTTGCATAGATTACTTCAAAGAGGCCACAAAACCTGGGCTCCTTCCACTTTATCGCTGTGTTGTGTATTAGAATTCTGTCACCAGGATAGAGGGGCTCTGCTTGCGGAAAGTCCTCTCCCTGATAGGTACTTATGCACTCTTCAATGTTGGTTGGCTAACTTGGAGGTCACTGAACCTGTTGGGAGATGTGGCGAAGCACAATTGTAATTTCTGTCAAGTACTGTTTCATTTCACCATGGATGATCTCTGAGCTAGGGTTAACATCTGAAATTGAACGTTTAGGAGGTACAGCTGCATGCATCCTCCTACCAGTAACAATTTTGTACAGAGTCCAGTGGTGATCCGCACTGGGTGAGTTTCAGAGGACAAGAAAGACAATTTTGGCTCAGAGAAGAGGTTAGCTTTGCCAAGCATTTTTTAAGTAAACCATTGAGCTGTTCAACAATCCCGTTCGCTTGTGGCCAGTACACTGTGCAAAGCTTGTGATTTATCCCAAAGAGATGCATTATCTCATCAAAAAGATTGTTGGTGAAATGCTGGCCATTATCTGACCTTATCTCCTCACATAGTCCCTGTCTTGGAAATACCTCCAAGACAGGGACTATGTGTCCCTGTCTTGGAAGGACACATAGTCCATGTGTCCCTCCAAGACACAGGGACTATGTGTATGGATTCACATCACGCATTTACAAGCTGCTTCAATTGGCTAATGAAACAGAAAAAGGTTCAAATGCGATGCAAGAAGAGCTCCGAGCATTGCATTTGATGGCCCTTCAGAACCTCTACATATTAGACCTTATGACTGCTATGGAAGGCGATGTGTGCCACAAGAGCGGAAGCACATGTGATGCTGCCAATGGAACACTCACAGAGGCTGTCGAGGGGATTAGAACAATACATGAGAGAATGATAAGAGACACAAGATGTCACATCAAACTCCTGGCTGGATGCATTATTTGCTCGGGTCTCATAATGGTTGGCAGCAGCGTTCAAGATAACAGTCCCTTTGCTCGTAGTGATGCTCGTTGCCATCTGCATCGGCTGGTGGATCATCGGCTGGTGCAACTGCCACCAGCGTAAAGCACACTACATAATGTCAGTGAATAAAATGGAGTTCCGTAAAGTATTAGGTGAGGAACCTTCCAGTGGAAGCTCCAAGGTCATGTGGGGTGAATGCTCACCTGATGGGACGAAAATACTAGTATTTGGAAAATACCTAGAAGGGTACAAGGAGGAAGGGGATATGAACAGGGTCACTCAGGTGTGGGTGCACAAGGAAAAGGGTGAGGAAATGAGTGGAAAGGAAATGTCGATCTAAAGATCAATCAGTGGGGGGGATGTATTAAAGGTGCTAATTCAGTGCCAGATAGGGGGACGCCATACCACCTTCGAGAGTAATGCAGGGGGAAGACGTGGCACCTTCTAGAGGTGAAATAACACGGGTAACAAAATTACAGTCACTCCATAAAAGAAGACATCACCGGGAAGAGTGGGGTAGGGATGTATCGTGGGTACCATCGGTTCATGGGATCTTTGTATAATTAGTACAAGCTGGGGCAAAAACATCCTAGGTAAACACATGCAGCAGGGGAACCCCCCAGGCTGGGCTCGGTCTGGGAAACCCTGCTCTGAAACTCATGACCAACACTCCATGGGCCAGGGAGGAGGGAGACAGAGCTCAAGCTGCATGTCACAGGCAGACTGAAGCAGCTAAGAAAGCACTGGGTGAGGTAATTACAGGGCGGAAAGCCAATCCACTGGTCACCTGTGGGTGTATGACAAATTGATCCGAGCCACAGAACCGGTCACATGGCTACAAGTACTCGTCAGCAGGTTGCTATGGAAAAGGTACACTGGACGGTGTGGCATTCCTTTCAGGGCCAATCAAATTGTAAGTTACGGCATTCTTGGGAGGTGGCTAGTCTTCAGAGTATCCACCACAGGGTTTGTAAAGGTAGTTATCTAGCAGGCACCATGTGGATGTCTCCCTTCCCACCAGAAGCAGGGTGTCTCGTGTTCCATTCTCAATGGTGCTGACCAATGGCAGTATAATAAAGTTCTGGCAGTCAGCACAAATGTTATTTTACTAATTGCAAATTGTCCCAAGGAGGGCTGAAAATCGATGTGGCACCACATGGGGAGGGATGAGTTAGGATACTAGTGAACTGTTTGCTCTAATCATGCTTCACTAACATACGTCAAGTACTAAGGATATGATGTAACCTAGCCAAGTGTCTTGACCATTGTGTTCTTTAGTATAAAACTAGTGTTCGCTGTACACTCAGATGTCAGCACTCATCGATCAGTTCTAGTCCACTGTTCTGTTTGATTTGTGCTTGCCCAGCTGTAATAAACAGTGTTGCTTCTTGCCTTGTGTTTGCTCCTTTTTGAGTATGCGTTTTTTATGGTGTGATCGAAGGACCCCTGAGTACAGGCTTTGCAACAGGGGGGATGCTGAGTTAAGATGATCATCACTTCCCACATCTGCTCAATTTCAAGGGTTTTGTTGCATTAAATCTGATCGCTTTAACTGTTCCTTAACTAAAGTTTTTTTAATGAATGTCAAGGATTTTGTTTTACCTTAATTTGTTCAAGGGCCACTAGCCATGACCTTCGGCCGTGGCCACTGTACATGCTGCACCTGTACGTTTCCTTGGGGCCCACTAGCCATGGCCTTTGTCCCTTCGAGTGAGCACAGCCTTTGGCTGTACCCTCTGTTTATTTGAATACACTAGGTTTTTTTAAAGCTCACTCGTCCTGGCCTTCGGCTGCACATATTGCACCACTAGGTTTCATTGAGGCCTACTGGCGAGGGCCACTGGCATAAAGACCCATTTCCCCCTGCCTAGTCGATGTGATCACAACAGATGCCCCACCTCCATTTATTTCTTGTTCCTCAGTTTCTGTCCCCCAATAATTACTGCAGTAATTATCACAGTTTGGGAAAGATTTAGCAAATCTTTCCCAAAATGTCCAGTATGTGGGGACTAGGACAAAATTCGTGTTCGCTAAATTGCAGCCAAATCCGTCCTAAATGTCCAAAGTTATTAGCAATTCAATTTCGTGTTTCTCATGGATCATGCCACTCACCGCAAGTATAGTACGGCGACCGATGCACTATAATATAAACTGTTTATAATAAAACCCAGAAACCTATAATCAGTTGTCATGAGGTTCATTGAGCACCTTGTCACAATTCTCATAATTGATAGGAACTTGTGAGGTACGGTCCTTGCAAACAGAATGAAAAGGAGACGTCATTAATTCTAGAATGGCACATCCCTAGATTTGTGTTTTTCTTCTATGGGCATGGATCATTCTGGACCACTTCTACCTATTTATTTATTTATTTATTTATTTATTTACATTTTCTGAGCGCACAGCAGCCCGTGGGCATCGTGGCGCTTGTTACATTGGTGCTCATAACTTAGTTACATACATAAACATAGACAGCAGCCCTAGGGCATCGTGGTGCTTCTTAAAGTGGTTGAAGCTAGCTTTGTTACATACAACATACAGACAAGCATACTAGGAGTGGATAGTATGCGTATTAGTAGAGTGTGCAAAAGGTGGGTGTGTGAGTATGGATAATTAATTGAAGAGAGCAGTTTCGAGATTTTTGCGAAAGGCATGGAGAGATGTTTCAGCTCTGAGGGCAGCAGGGAGCGCGTTCCATAGCCTGGGGGCAAGATAAGCAATCCAATTCCTCCTGCCTTGGCCCTCTTGATGCATGGTACAGTGAATTGGTTAGTGTAGCATGGTCTAGTAGGCTTTGTTGATTGTGCTCTGGATAGTATGTCTGATAGGTAAGCGGATGCTGAGAGGTTGATGCATTTGTGTGTGGTTGTGAGAATTTTGAAAGTGATGCAGTCTTTGACTGGGAGCCGATGAGCGGTCTTTCTTGCTTGTGTGATGTGGTCTCTTTTAGGTATACTAAGAGCTGCTCTGAGAGAGTTATTTTGGGTAGTTTGGAGTCTAGCTAGGTTCTTTTTGGAAGTACCAGATAGAAGTGCATTGCAGTAGTCCAACTTGTCTCCTATAGTAGCTCTGGCAATGGAGAGGCAGTTGTCCTTGGTTAGAAACGGCTTTATAGCATTGATAAGTTTCGTGCTCAGGGCGGAGGCCGATACAATGGCGCTGACTTGTTTGTCCATGGATAGCGTGGCATCAATGTGGACTCCGGGAGTTTTAAAAGAGGATAATACTGGGATGTCACAGTTGTTGATACGGAAGCTAAGGTATGGCGAGTCAAGATTGGCTAGTGTGGATTTTTGCCCAAGAATGAGGATTTCAGTCTTGTCCCCATTGAGGCAGAGGCTGTTAGTGGCCATCCATGCTTGTATGGTGGAGTAGATTTGCTGTAGGGTTGTGGCGTCTTGGTGATAGATCCCAGTAAGGGGAAGGAGCACTTGGGTGTCATCAACGTAGTTTGTATATGTGATTCCAGGTGCATCCAGTTTATCAAAGAGTGGCTTGGTACAAAGAGTATAAAGAGTGGGGGCAGTACAGGATCCCTGGGGGACACCACAGTGAATGATAGTGGGCTCTGCATTAGCTATGTTGAAGAACACTTTCATAGCTCTGCCTTCTAGGAAAGAAGTGACCCAGGTCGCTGCGTGATTGGAGAAGTGCGCAGCATGCGTGAGATGATTGGTGAGGGTGTTGTGGTCAACCAAATCAAACGCTGCTGAGAGGTCTAAGAGGAGGAGGAGGGCAGGCTTGCCCTTGTGGAGGATATTAGTGATTTGTTTTTTTAAATCTAATAGGGCGGTTTCAGTTCCGTGCCCTTTGCGGAAACCCGAATGTCTCTTTCCTAGGATTGAGTTAGTTTCAAGGTACTGTTGGATTTGTCTATGGGCGACTTTATCTAGTTTTTTAAGAAGAAATGGGACGGTTGTTATGGGTCAGTAGTTATTAGGTTCAGAGGGGTCTAGCGTTGGTTTTTTTAAGAGCAGACAAACCCACACCTCTTTAAGGCTGTCAGGGACTATGCCTGATTTGAATGAGGCATTGATGAACGCTGTAAGGAGAGGCGTGAGTTGCTCAGCACATTCCTTGATGATTCTGGGCGGGCACACATCGCCCTTACATTGTGATGGTTTGAGATGCTTAAGGATATCTATGACATCTACTTCTGTGATTTCCCTAAATCCATTTTTGGAAAGTTGATATTTTTGGAGTTGGGCATGGGCTGCGTTGGATGGTTCTGCTTAGGCAGAGCTTTGTAATGGTCTGAGATTTTGTTTTGGAGGAGGTCTATTTTTTATTGCATAGCAGTTTGTATGCTGGTGCACCATGCTTCATCTTTAACGATCTCGCCCGTGCAGATGGGAGGTACTGTTAGTTCTTTGAAGATATTAAAGAGTTCTTTAGTTTGGGAGTTAGCAGCGGAAATGCCATGATTGTAAGCTTCAGATTTAGTGATGTCGCAGGGGTTGATCTGCTATGTCTTAGCACTTGTCTTAGCACTTGGCGTTTGCTCTTTTGCAGATTTTGGAGCTCCTCCGTGAACCACAAATTGGAATGGAATGATTGTTTCTCTTTTTTATTTTCTAGTGGGGCAACAGTTTTGATTGCACTAGTGAGGGTGTCTTTGAATATCTCTGCTAGGACGCTGGGGTCAGGTGAGAATGGCGGTGCTAGGCAAGGAAGGTTTAGATAAGCACTGAGGTTATCCACTGTGAGTTTTTTTGCACTTCTATCTATTGTAGCAGGTGCTGCAATAGTAGATTTGGCACATGGCGTTAATGGGATGGTGAATTGTAGGCAGTGTGGTCTGTCCATGGGAGGCTCATATTAGAGATGATGGCTGTGTCACAATTATGCTCTATCACCCAGTCTAGGATGCAACCTTTCGTGTGCGTGGGAGAAGTGATTTTCTGTGAGAAACCCAGATTGCGAAGGTCCTTAGTGAGAGAAGTGGCAGTTTTGTCATTTAGGTCGTTCAATCCTAAATTGAGCTCGCCTAGGAGTAGTGTTTTTTAATATTGTTTCCTAGAAGGTGGGCGACATGACTTAGGAAGTCAGTAGGGGGTACCGGTGGACAGTAAATGACATGGATATTTATAGTATTTTTGGGAGAGAGTGCTATTTTGGCTGATATGATGTCTATGTTCCCTTCCCCTTGGTGGGGTAGGGGTCTAACAGAAATGGCCTCTTTGAAGATTAGAGCTACCCCCCCTACTGTTTTGCAAAGCCTGTCCTGTCTGAGGATTGAGTATTCTTTAGGTAGGGTTAACGTGATGGCAGGGCCGGAAGCCTTTTGAAGCCATGTTTCCTTGATGGCTAGTATGTCAAGGTCTTGATTAGTAATTAGATCATTAACTTCTAATGCATGAGCATTAAGAGAGCGTACATTGAGTAGGGCACATTTATAGTGCATAGGCTGGTAGTTCTTTTTTATTAGAGGTGGGGTGCCTGTTTTAGATAAAGAGGAGTGTTGTTTGGTAATGTTGTGGATGGGCATTACGTGGGTCCTCTTAATATTACTGGTGATGCTGGCGCGCAAGCAGTGGTGCCTAGCGTTTACTCGGACGGCGGTCTGTGATCCCAGTTGGGTGTTTCTGAGTGCTACCTGAGTGGGTATGGCAGTGATGTGCATGGGGTGGGTGCGTGTCCTGAGTCTGCGTTGTCTGGACTGATAGTTGGGTGCGTGCGTGCCTACATGCGAGGTAGGATGTATGGGACTAAGCAAGATGTCCATAGTGTGAAAACTATGGCTGTTGGTGTTGATGTGGTAGGAAGGCTCTAATCGGTAGTGATTCTGTGTGCAAGGTGAGCGAGATGCCTAGCATGCATATGTAGAGAGGCAGGGTGTACATGCTGATGTAGAGGATTCAGAGTATATAGTAGTTATGATGTATAAACGCACGTTTGACAAATATTGCTGTTAATTGCAAGTATGGCTAGCAGTAGGCGTATGTAGTAATCTGTGGCAGGAAATGTAAGTCACTGTTAGAGAATGCACTAAGGAGCTCTAGAGTATGTAGGTGGTGCTACGTGCAGTATTTAATTAAGCAGAGAGGTTAAGTCAAGTATACATGAACAACAGGGTGAGCTAATCCAAACATTTCCTAGATGTACTAAACACATGTAATTTTGTAGCATGGTGCTGCCGAGTACCGCTTTTGCGAGACAATCTAGGGCAACCTAGGGATATGGATCATTCTGGATCATTTACAAATGTTTACACTAAATTTTGAAAATAATCTAAATGACATAAACAAAGAATTGACCCGAATTAGCAATACATGGCAATTAATGAATGGTCAGATTCAATATATTAAAATGAAGCCATGATCAAAATATTTTTCTTTCAAGCCACCAATCACGACATTACAAAAACGTAGCTTGGAAAAGTGAAGGCATTAATGACTAAATTTATATGAGACAATAAGAGACCATGAATTGGGAACAAGAAACTGTGCAAATTTAACGAAGAGAGTGGGTGGGAAATGCCAGACCCGACAATTTACGATCATGCTCATGGGCGTACTGTTAGAGGGGCACAGGGGTGTTTGTCCCCCCCAACTTTCATGGCACACCATTTTGTCCCCTTCATTTGGCTGGGGCATCTTTTCTTCAGATGTCATGTGCCCCCCAACTTTTTTAGCAAAGTTACTCCACTGATCATGCCTCTAAGATGCAAGCACTTGAGTCAATATGCACTTGCTCTGAGATCAGACTTTAAATGAAAGTGAGGATTCAGAATAATGAACCAATAGTTTGTCTCTACAGATCTGGACCCAAAAAAGTCTTAAGAAAATGTAGATTAGAGTGATTGTTAGCATAAAGTTAAAATAGGTTTGATAACTGGCGATTGATAACCCCTACTATCAAATGCTAGCTACGGGTGAGGGCTTAAAGGCCAATGTCTTAAGTACCTGACTCTCTCTGGGGGCTTCGTCTAAAGTCTCCTTAATCTAACATTCCCCATGTTTTCCCAATAGAAATAATGATTTTCTTGTGCCAATAGCTTACCCATGTCCATTCTCTTACACACACCGTCACTCTCTCTCTCTCTACTTCTCTGATATCACTGCTCCTTCCACCTCACCCTCTCCTCTCACTCTACTGTCTCTCTCCTCTGCCTTCTCTCACACTATCGTGTCCTCTTCCTTTCCTTTTTCCTCTTTCCTTCTCCTCTTCACCCGCCTGCACACAGTGCACTATCTACACATCTGTGCTCTAATCTTAGCACACTCTCTCTGCCTATCTCTTCCAAATACCTGCCCCCTCCTGCTTCACTCCACCCTAACCACTACTCCCATTACTGTCATACAGTCTTTCCACACCCTCCTTTCATATACGCGCTCTCTCCCAATCCCTTTCCCTCTGTCTTTTCCCTCTCTCTCACGTTCTCTCTCTAGTTCCCTTCTCAGCCTCTCTATTTCTTTCTCTCCTTCTCATTCACTTTTTTACACACCGCCCTCACACCACACTATCAACTGACATCACTTTCTCTCACAAACAATACATCACCTGCACTCTACACCAACTCCGCCACAAACTCTTTAGCACTCTTCTTCACCATCCATCCTCCACAATGTCTCTCAGTCTACCTCCACACTTTGTGATCTCACCCATACAACCACACCTGCTCTCATTAACTCTCCTTTTATACTGTTCTCTTGTTAATTCTAGCTCCCTCTCCTTCCAATAGTCCCAGCGCTCACCCTACTGCCTGGGTCAATCTTTGCCCATTTTGTACCCAGCGGCTGGGATACACAGGTAACACATCTTTGAAAACCCTCCTTAGCCGGACCCCATCTCCTGCACAGTTCTGGGTGCAGTTTCTGCTCTTTCACTGGCAAATTGTGTGTCTGGCATTTCATTTTTATTTTGCTGCTGTGAGTTGTTTGCTTTTCTGTCGTGCTGGAAGTTGATCCATGGTCAGGTTGTGGTGGCCATGACAAGCGTATCCTTTCTCTTTTCCTTCTTGTTCTTTTGCCACCGCAAGGGATATTGGTCAGTGTGGGCCAGAAAACACTGCCAGAAACAGTGCTAGAGACATGGTGAGACAGAGGGTGGGTCCCACATTAACATTCAAGGCACGTAAGAGGGTTTACGGAACTGATGTCCCTCGCTCCCCCTCTCTGCCTCTGGGACAGGGCTGACTCTGGTTTTTGCCCTGGTAGGCACCCTGCCCAGTGTTGAGAGTAGGGATGGACACAGTTGCTCAATTTCGTTCCTTGGGAAAAATGAATGATTCCAGAAAGAATTTGCCCAATCTGCCAATTTTGCCCATGGAGCAGAAATGGCAGTTTGTCGACATTTTGTTTTAAAAAAAATGAAATTTCTGGTGTTTTGTCCCCTAAATACATTTTCTCAAACGTTCATTTTTTAATGTTTTGGAGCCACACAAACAAAAGATTCCAGCGAAAAACAAAATGTCTGCCAAAAATAATCACCCAAATATGTGGCGGAAAAGGTAAAACACAACTCAGCCACAGAACAGAATTGTTGGCGAATTTCACCATTTTATCGTTACTTGCAGTAATTTCGCCCAGCCCTAGTTGGCAGAGGTCCCAGTCCACCCTGATTGGGGCCTGCTCCACACCCAGTTGCAAAGCCCTTATAAGAAAGAACATTCATTGTGTTAGCTTTGCCCATAATGCTAGTAATAAAATGCAATAACACTTTAAGAACACATGGAATTAATGGCCTATATATCACATTATCCATTCCATTCAGGAGACATAAGTCCAGTCCTGGTTTTAACTTTACATTCTGGGACTTGCAGTCCTGGGTTTCAATTTGGAAATCTGAGACTGTATGTCACAGAATGTTAAGTTAAAACCAGGAATGGACTAGTGTTCCCAAGTGGAATATGTTGGCATGTATGATGCTAGTTGAACAAATGTAGCCCAGCACGGCCAGTTAAAAACACTCCTCATATTGGGTTTGCACATAATGCCAATAAAACATGTCATGCCACTGTATGAAAACATACATGCTGGCTGCCCAAATGTAGTCCTCCCAAATCGCTCCCACATTTAAGAACACTGATCAAGTTGTCTTTGCTCATAACTGTAGTACAACCTGTCATGCCACTGTAAGAATATGTCCCTTATGACTGCTCCAATATAGTCCCAATATAGCATGACTCTCGATCCAGCCTGCACGCATGTATACATTCATACACATTTAGACACACTCAGGTGCCCATTCAGGTTCTCTCATTCAAACGTGCACCAGTACAGAATAGTCACAATGCACTCTCATTCACACACGCTCAACCCTTTGGATGCACACATACACATATGCATTCATATATACCTGCACACTGGCATTCATGCATGCATGTACACATATAAAATGCATATATGACACACACCAGAATAAATACAACCCACTAGGGAAAAAAGCCAGAGCACACCTCTTGCAAGGAGAACAAGGTTTAATCTCACAACAATACAAATACGTGCCAGCAAAGAACTCTGCGGCCATGGAGTGCTCTGACAAAAACAGCACAAGCAATGGGGTTGAAAGATTCAAAATGTCACAATTGACGTATATATTACATTGGTCACAAATCCATGTAGCTGGTTGGTGTGACCCTATACACATATAACCTGCTCCATGCGGGATGCCAGGCGATTGGTCCCAGCATCTTCTGTCCATCACCTTACATGTGGGGATCTTCATCTTCCGTCATCGGGTACAAAAGCTGTAATTGGCAATTTAGTTACACAATTCACTATTTAATAGCTCTATGGTGCACCTGGTGCCAAGGACATGAGTGAGACAGATACTTTAGAGGCGCCTCTGCAACTTTCCCACCCGCAGCCTGAATTTGTTACCATTTCCCCTGGCACCTCGCAACACAAATCACATGAACTGATGGTGGGGGCAGCCCAGCACGCTCTCTGATCTTCCTGATCGATTGCCCAATGTAAAGTTTTATGGCCAAGGGCCTTGGGCTGGTCAGTGCACTCAAATGCTTGATTCCTGGGCTCAGGGGTCCCCGGCTGCTATAATTTAAAGATCTGGACTGGCGAAGGCCTAAAGCCTTCATCTTCTTATCGTGGAATAGTTCTTCAAAGACCAATTCCGGCCCTTTCTTGGACCTGCAGCGCACATTCCTTCTGGGTTACATGCACTAATGATAAGACAAAATGGAGAACTGTGTATCTCCAATGAATTAACCTTCGCCAGGGCTGCCAGGGCTGTGATCAGAATGTGCATGCACACCCTTCTAACACTCAGGATAGGTTTAAGAGTATTGGCATAGACAGGGGCGTTGCTAGGGGAGGGCTAAGGGGGTTGTAGCCCCTGATCTTTTGGTTGTAGCCCCGGATAGAATCTCAGGAGCTACAGCCAAAAGACTAGCTAGCCCCCAGTCCCAACAGTTCCGACATCAGTTTAGCCCCAGGACTTTTCCAGACTTAGCAACTCCCCTGGGCATAGCTATGGCACTCAGAATGGTATCGAACTTCTAAAAGGGAGTCTTATTACACACGTAATATTGGTACCAGGATTCACCACATTTCCACTATAATCCAGCGTATATGGGTGACCTACCCTTGCCCCTCCATTCTTCCAGCTCCCCGACAACATCTCCTTCTACTATCGCCTTGTCCTAAATCGCTGAGGGGCTTGCGACTTCTGCCCTCCCCAACATTCCCCCTTTCATTAATGCTATATTAACAAACTCCCTTCCCATCCCCTCAGCCTCCTCATGCCTCCATGTTCCTTTCTTGGGCACCCACGCTCTACATACTGAACGCATACTTTCTCCCACCTGAGCATACTGCTCAAGGGTGCAAGTCAGATACATACAGCCCCCATCTCCTTCTAATCAATCCCAGTGCTCCTCATAGTTTTCCGGATCAGGTGGTGCTGTAGTAACTGTTCCAGTGAGGTCAATTCTTCGCTCTATTCTCATCATACAGGGCATATTTGGATCATCTGTTTGTACCTTCCCATCTTGTGTACCGCGAGTTGTACTGCTTACCTCAATTGCGACCATCATCATCGTACTATTAGGGATCGCTTTAGCACAGCGTCTAAGTCCCAACTGGCAAGTGCAGAAGATCACTAGCATGAACACCACCACTGACACTAGTATTTTCACAACTGCTCCCATCAACAATGGTGCCCACAAGAAGAGATCATTGAACCAATCACTCTTATGAATCCCTGCTTCCGTCTTCATATGTTCTCCGAGGGTTTATACGGCCTCTATTATGTGTGTGAGAGACCCATTCGCGGCATCGTTTGAGGGGGATTAAGTGCAGCAGGATTTTCCTATTTTTTTTTACAAATGCCCCCTTCGATGGTCGTGAGCATATCGAGCACATACCGGTTGTGCAACTTCATTAACTGGATGGCTCTCAGTTTCACCTTGATTGCATTGAATATTCGTTCAGTATCATTCGCCAGCTGTATCAGTTGCCATATAACTATTTGCTTTTTTAGTGTTGGCCCCTGTCTGTATCCCTGTCACTAACAGAGAAGCGGAAAATGTCTCTTCTTTATTGTACAGTCTATATTGATCGGGTATTCCTCGAAGCAATTGAGCTGAGTTTTTTGACAGATAGTTAGATCTCTTTTTCCTTTTTAAAAGTATGTTTTCCTTTTCCCGTGGCAAAATCCAAAAGACAGGGGGCTGCAGTCGCGATGCAGAGGCGGTTGGCCCTGGTGGTGGCGTGGGGCTAACGATGCTCCCTGATCTCAAAGCTAGGTGTGCTTCAGGAACCACAAGGAGAGCCGAGTGCAGCATGGTCAGTAAGCATATGCCCCTCCAAGATGGTGGGAGGTGCAGGAATGCCTGCTGCCCAAAGACCCAGTACATATCCATCACTGCTGCTCTTCCTTTCTTGAGGTCTGGAATGTTTATTGTCACATTGCACTTGTCATTGGTACCCAAAGGGACATCTCCTACATTATAGAAGCACAGTTGGTATTCTTCTTGTTTCTGCACCTTCACTGACTTCTCCTTTGCTTCAATCCATTTTAGCTTTGCCACATGCTTCCCCAGTACTCCTGACATGCCTCGTTTACCCTTGAATCATTTCTTTTCTATAGCCACTGAGTCCTGCTGCCACAAAACTCTTTACAGTTTATTCCCACTGTTTGGCCATGAACGTCACTCCTTCCAACGGCATGTATGGTCTTTGTAATACTGTGGGCTTTTGGCATTACGGGCACACTGCTGTTCATCTGGATCCATCATTACATGGTGTATGCTGTGCGCTTGGAATGTGCTTCGCAACCTACATAGTGCTAGATGAACAAGACATTGAGCATTGAAAAGTGTAACCTCTTGCAGTATTAGCACCTTGGGGGCTCCCGACGCATGTGGAATTATGGAGTACATATAACAACCCCCACTTACCCTCTGTTTCCCCACCAAGCTCATGTCTGCATACCAACTGTTACTCATCTCTGGGTGGTGCACATCATCTATCATGTAAAAACCTAATCCTCTATACTCATCATAATTTTTGTTCTTCATCTGTCTTCTAAAATGTTTTAATGTGCTTGCATATGGCACATATAAATTAGCATGTGATAATATATTCATGTTTATTTTTCATGTCATCACATTCCCATTTAATGGTGTATTAGTGTCAATTCCCAGTATTGTGTTATTGTTCCAATTCTGATATGTGCACCCGCCCATGGTACACCTCCCTTTACCCCCCCCTTTTATATGTTCAAACAACATAAAATGATATACTAAATATTCTCCTAAGCCAATCGTAAAAATACAAAATATTTTAGATGTGAAATGCATCACACACATATGCAGAAAGAATATAGTATTATCAGGTCTCTTCTTAGCTTCATATCATACATTAGTAATTGGTGCATAGATAAGTAATTGTAATTTCATTCTTAGATAACAAAGGAAGGAAGAATAACTTTCCTGAAACAATGGAAATATGCTAGTGCATAAAGTAAAACCGTAAATCAACACTGCATTCAGTTAAAATAGACCATTTGTTAAACTCTGTATGTAGTTCATATACACATGTACATCCAGTGAATTACTTTGCAAATGTATGCCCACTCTTATTAGGTAGTACTCATTTATTAATGTTGTGTTCGTCAGTGGGGGTTGCAGCTTTCGGAGCCCTTCGGACATCAGAAAGGTGTGTGCAATATCGCAACTGCCTGACCTTCACTGCAAACTGAGTCGCATACACAACAGTGAAAGGCCTGTTGTTTCTTAGGTTACTCAACCTGTGGACAAAGTTCCCAATAAACACAAAATCACCCGGAGACAATTGAAGAGGCTGTGATGTTGTCGAAACAGATACAGTGCTGGTTGTTTCTTGAGGACACTGCGATGCTATCTTTTGAGAAATACATTTGATTGATCTAGTCAAAACAGTCAAATAATCCTTAAATTCCTCACTCAGAGTGGATCCTGCCATGTGAGCATCAGAGGCCTTCATTAGAGGAGATAGAGGGGTGTGCATTCACTGGCCTGTTAACACCTCATGTGGTGATAGTGATGATCCTTAAAGAGCTGCGTGTGCAAACTGAATAGAGCAAGGAGAAGACAGCGCACCCAGTTTCTCTTAAGGGTGGCACACAATTTAGATAATTTAGCCTTTAGCAAGCCTTTGATCCTCTCCACAATCCTGTTGGCCTGGTGGTGGTAAATTGTGCACCGATGATGCTTGAAGCCCAATAATGCATAAGAGTTTTTAAAGAAATGGGTGCCATTGTCTGACCACAACAAATCTCAAATACCCCAGCAAGGAAATACTTCTCTTACTAAGAATTTGGTAGCACATTTAGCATCTGGATGTGCACAAGGACCTGCCTGAACCCACTGGGAGAAAGGGCATACTATGATAATCCTGTACCTATGGACCAGTAGGGCGAGGTAGTGCACCTCCTATCATTCTTAGGGTGTGACCACTACTGTATGTTTAGCATGCAATGTAATTCATCACCATTTTGGTAAGAACCAACTGCAGATTGTAGGACAAACCAGTCCTCCTGTATATCCGCTGTGATGTGTTGTTTTGACAAATGAGACGGATGATGCAACTGGTCACAGTGTGGAATCAGAAAAAATACAATATTACGGCTGTTACATCAAGTAAAGGAAAATACACCAACACGGGCTTATAAAGATTCCCAGAATCTTTATTACAAAACTGAACAGTATTCAACAAAGTACACAAATAGCTATTTGGCTGTCAATGCATCACAGAGACCACCAGCAGGGTTCAATGTGAGCAGTGACAGAATTTCCTAGCTGGACATCGACGCATTTATACAATTTTTAAAGTGATGTCCAGCCCTCTTACAGGTTAATCATACACTGGGCTAGGGTCGCGCCAGGTTCACTTTCCTAATTTACATATCTCGTGCATGCGGTTTACTTTTCAACACATTTACTAACACACTCCATTATTCTTTAATTTAACATTTACACTCTTTGCATATTGTTTTAATACAGACTAAACAAATGTTTCGCATATTATATTCGGATAGCATTACTGTTCTTGTGTACTTGTAGTTTATCATTGCTGATTCAAGTAATCCCCTGCTCCCAAGGTCAACAAAGGGCAAGGTCTACATGACCCTAACATATAGCCTGAGGGCAGGTTGGACATTAACTCCCCTACAGAGGTTGGAGAGGTTAAGGCAAGAACAAGGACACACGAGACGGCCATTTCAGATTACAGGGTGATTTTGTATAAAACCCCAAAATGGCGGTTTCTAACCTAAAATGGAGGCTTGATTCAAGATGGCGGTTTACATCAATTTCTAAGGTCAAGACCTTGCCGGAGAGAGTTATTCATGTACAATTTTAAGCAACTTGGCGTAGGCCAATATACATACAAATCGTTTGTAATAAGAAGCATAATTTAATATCCGGTTTGACAATAGACAAGCAGCAATAGTTTGTGCGGCATAATAACGTTACCCGTGCTTTCTTGTCACCATAACAAATCATGGGGATTGTGTACACCCTCTTCTCTGCCATAGCTCCTTTTCCTATGGTGGGGCATGTCCTTACAACTCAATAATTTGTGTTAATGAAAGTGAAGTGTGTGGTGTTGGTAACTGCTCCAGTCCCTGTGCTACTAATGGGTACTCAGAGACGTTAAGCATTGGGAGATAAGCAGCTTGTTTGGGTGCCACGTCCGTGGTGGCATTACTGAGTAAAACTTCATCTGTCCCATTGGTATGGGCGGTGCATTTAACCACCGCTGTCATGGAGGACTGGGAAAGTGCTTCAATCAGTTTATCCAGCAATGCTGCATGTTGAACCAGGGACCCATCAGCCCTCCTCAACTCTCTCCTTTTCCACCTTGCGAAGGCCCGAATGCACTGTTGTTGTTACATAGGATGAATCAGAGAAAAGGGTCATCCGGCACCCCTGGGAGGCTAGAAGTGCTTCAATAAACGATATGAGCTCCACTGCCTGAGCTGAATAATGCATGGGAAGCCGTTTTTGTGCTAGTACTTCGTACTCACCGTCCACTAGGCAGACAACTGCCGCACCTGTATGTCTCATACCTGTCCCCTGGTCAATGGCCGCTGAACCATCAGCAAAAAGTATTTCCCACCCCCTCATGCTGGCTAGCTTTTGCTTTTGGTATGTCTTCCGCCTCCCCCTCAAATGTCACACAGTCATGCTTAGCGCTATCTTCCTCTGGACATAGTTCTGTCAGGAAAGTGGCAGGGTTTACTGTCTTGAACTGCACTATGTGGATGTTTGGGCTGGATTAAAATGAACTCATCTGTAGATGCCCGCTGTGTGGTTAGCGTTGATTTAGATTGTTCTAGTATGGCGAATACTGCATGCTCCACAATGTTACCGAACATCCCATGGTGATTATGGAGCTTATTCTATAGTGAATGCGGCAGCGGAAAACACTTGCTTGCAAGGGAACTGCCCCTGCATTACTGAGTCTAGCACTCCACTGTAATAGGCCAGTGGTTTGTGGCCCATGATGCTCTTTTGAGTAAGTACTGCCATCATCATCTGACCATCAGAATGGGAGAACAAGTAAAACTCTTGAGTGCAATCAGGGGTTGCCAACACCAGGGTGGTGGAAATAACCTATTTTAGTTTGTTGAAGCTCGTGAGAATGTCCTCTGTCCATGTTATCATATTGTCAGTCTTGTGTGCTTCTTTAAGGCCTTGCAACAATGGCCTAGTGTATGTAGCGTAATCTAAGATCAATGCTCTACAGTAATTCCACAGCACAAGAAACGTCTGCATTTCTTTGACAGTTTTTGGCTGAGGAGCACTGCGCACTGATGCAGCGCATTCTGATGTTATCTTCTTCCCATGGACTGATTTCAATTGGCCCAAGTAAAGAACCTTCAGGAGGCAGTATTGTAACGTATCCTTATTCACTTTGCACCCTTTATGTGCTAACATCTGTAAAAGCGTGACAGAGTACCTTTGGCACTGTTGTTCATTATCACTGCATACTAGAAAGTGGTCTACATATTGAATGATAGTGCTGGATACCTGTATTTTTCCCAAATCTACATGTAGTATTCTGTTAAAGATACTAGGGTATTCACAATACCCCTGTGATAATCTTGTGTGCTCGTACCGCTTTCCCCCATGTGTAGACACAGTGAGATGTTGAGAATCTGGATGTAGGGGCATGAAAAAAAGGCATTCTTTAGGTCTAAAATGGTGAAATGTGTTGCTTGCTTTGGGCTGCTGCACAAAATGATCACAGGTTTAACTACTACCAGAAATTCTGGCTGCACAATGTCATTCAGGGGACGAAGATCTTGTATAATTCTCCACCGGGACCCCTTCTCCTTTTTTATCGGGTATATAGATGTGTTGCATGGAGAGCTGGAAGGCACAATAATCCCTTGATTTAGGAGTTTGGAAATGGTGTCTCTAATCCCCTCTTCTGCTTTTTTGGACAGGGGATATTTTCTCACCCGGGGCAACACTGCACCTTGTTTGAGTGTTATTCGAATGGTGTCACTCCCTGTAAGAGGCCTACATCATGGGCACTGCTTGTCCATAACCTCTCCAGAACCTGTGCTAGGTCATTTTCAGTGTCCCATGATTCCAAGGGCTATCATGGGACACTGTACTCTGCAGTATTGCACCATTATCTCACAGGGTATGCAAATAGCCATCACTATTTCTCCATCATCAACCCTGTCCTCAAACAATTCTGTATCTGTTACTTCATTCAAGGGTACAGTTGGCTCAATGCACAATACGGTGCACCACTCATCCCCATCTGAATCAGTCCCAATCACCACAAGTCCTGTGAAATGACTGTCCCTGCCACAAGCTCCAGGGCCATAACGGGTCTAAAGATGAAATCAGATGGTATCCACCAACACATTTTTCCGACATGGGGCACTGCATGAATTAAAACTGCAATCCCATACACAAACATATCGGGGTGAACAGGAATTCCGCGAACCACCACCTCCCCTCCTATGACATGTATTATCATCATTGCACTCACAGCACACATTCCCGGGCTAGCACATACTATTCCTCGATCTGTAAAGGAGATGGTCATGTTAAGTTTGCTCAGGATGTCACTCCTTAACAAATTTACGGGGAGGTTTCCAAATATGATAAAGGTGCTTGCACCACTTTTTGTCCAATTTTGATGGACACTTCTTCTGAGAAAGTAACTGTTGCCACAGCTCACCTGATAATGGGAAGTTTCCTTCACTAATGCATTTTTTATCGGCACCCATGCAAATGTGAAGATGAATTGTTTATTTCCTATCTCAGCAGCCAACACGCATTTCTCATCTAAGTAGGTAGTCATGGACAGGACTAGGAACGCAAGAGCTTTCTGTGGGCTGTCCTAATCAGGATATGTATTCGTACCTGGGAACATGAAAGGGTTGCCTCCCATGACACTTGCTCCTCGATAATGTGTCACTGTCCCATTAGGAACGACATTGCTAACAGGCATTTGGGTACCATATGATTGGCCTGGTGGAGCAGCTAGTGTTGGGATGCCGGGCGGGGGGAGATGTTGGGGGCAACTGTGTATATGCTTGGTGTTTCTCGTATGGTTGTGATGTGGGCATTGGGGGGGGCTGGAAAGTGTTGCTGCGGGGGTGTTGGGACCATAGGAGTGTACAGATTGTATCCCGCTCCCATCCTGCTTCGGCACTCCCACACAAAATGACCAATTTTTTTTCATCCACAACACTGAACTGGCCCCGCTCCCCCTCTCGGCCCCATTCCCCTCTTCCTCCTTGAAACCTTGTTTTTCCTCGCTGCTGACCCCCTTGGTACCACTCAGGGTACTGTGACTGAGACCCAATGCTCCATTGCCCTCCGACCGGCCAAAACACTGTGATTCTTGCATCCATTCCATGAGTCAGTTTAAGTCACTGCCATGACCGCCCCTACAACTGCTATTTTTTCTAACTTCTTCTGTACTAGTGTTGCTTCCTCAGCCTGCAACCTCTGTGCCCTTTCGTTCTCTCTTTCTTTGATCTGCTTACAGTGATGTATGAGTATAGTGTGTATTTTGGTCCACCCTTTTGCCTCAATACCCACTATCTTATCAAGAGCTTTCTGGACTTCCTTGGGCAATCCCCTTTTAATAACAAAGTAGAAAAGCAGAAGTAAGTGGTCCCACTGTTCCCCTGTCGCTGCCCTCCGCATCTCCTATACTTTCAAAATGTATTCAACTGGGTCTTCATCATCCCCCATTGTATACAGCATTCTAGATAGCAAATCTGGTGTATCGGGGTATGCCCACCGAATTGCAGCTCACACCTGCGCTCTGATGTCGTTGACGTGCACCTCATCATGTATGTCATCATCTATCTTTAGTTCTGGATATCCATCTTTAACCCAAACTTCCCCTGTCTAATCCCCCACAATTGCTGCAAGGAAACATTTTATATCTCCCACAGCCAGAGGGATACCAGCTGTTTATTTTTCAAAAGCATATATCCACTTCCCACACCATGCAGTGAGGGGAGGGAGAACTTTATTCAGGTTGTTTTTGTCCATCCAAGCCCAGAGTATATACTGTGCCATCCTGGGGCCTTTGTGCAATAATGGCAACCATGTACCCACTCCCATTCTCCCCTTCTTGCTGTCACTCGCCTTTTCCCTTACCACTACTACCCACCCAAATCTGTTCCTCAACTGCAGACTCTGCAAGCTCTCTACCCTTGGGGTTATTGCCGGCATCTCCTCTTCATCCTCTAATTCATCCACTGTGTCCCATTCTTCTGCCTCAACTCCCTATTTGTATCTCCATCCAACCTCACTGTCCCTTAGTCTACACTTCCTGTCCCACACTCGTCATACTTCCCTTTCTCTTTCTCAGTATGAACATCCTTGATCATCCTTGATTGCAGTGCTATCCAATCCAAACAGAATGTCTGCTGCCATCCATTCGTCTAGTCCATACCCTGATTTGCTTCCTTCCTCCCTGAGGGCCCTTTACGCTGCCTAACTCCTTCTGTGGTTTCTTATCCGTCTCTCTCTCGTTCTTTGTCGGTATGGCAGTGTTAGTATTTGTTTGGTATGCGGGTGGTAACACAGACGGGGGTGGTGCTGTGGCTGACAGGGGTACATACGCTGGATTGGTAAGTCCGGTGGTAGGAAGGGTTGGACAGCATTCTACTGTGGGCGCAAGTAAATGTTTTTCCTCAGACACTGCTGTTTTAACTACGCTCAGGTTTGGGTCATTGTCACACTGGGATTTACACTCATTATTGCGGTCTATATCCTCAACCATTTTCCATAGCTCTAAAATCTCTTTCCTTCTTTGGATCGTTTCACCTTTATATTTAGTGGCCAAAAATGTGTACATTTGTTCCAGTATCCCTCTATTGTTTGTACCCGGCTCTGGCCATGGGCAAAACATCCCTCCTTGTTTCTCCGCCACCCACTGCTTATGGTATTTCTCATTTTTATCCATATACAATGGCAATGCACTGCACATGTACTCTAGCAGTGTAACTACCCCCATCTTGAAAAGCCTTTTATACAAAAATGTCAGACCATATACAAAATATAGTTCATTTTAAGCATTTCTCCCAGTCGTGCACTCCCTGTCCCCCTACCCACACCCCCTTCTTTCTTGCTCACTCCACAGACACACACACACTCCACCCACACAAGACCCACACCACATCTTCCACAGGCCCTCCCTTGACCCCTTCCCACTGCACAACATAAGTTAAAACACTAAAACAACAAACTTAAACAATAAACTAAAATAACAACTGCTACCTTACCTTATTCCCTCACCTGAAATATATTGGGCACAAGAATTCAAGCCCTCTAATTATAGAGAGCCCCTACTTTTGTATTCTCTTATCTTTTTTCAAAATATGGCACCATCTTCTTCGCTGGCTTGGGAAGGATTCCATTTCTCCATTTCTCTTCTCATATACTTGTAATAATAATAAAAATATATATAACCTCCATGTGGTCTTTACATGCTACTCAACTCAGTCCCACACCATTCCACCAAACACTCTCACCCCCTATTCTTCAACACTCGCAAACCCACACACATCTTCCCTGGTTCCCCCAATTTCCCTCTCAACGTCCTCCTCTGTTGTTTTCACCCACAAGAGGTGTATCCGAGCTCCTCCGTCACTGGGTCACATTAACAGCTGCACCATCCTAGGAGCTGCAACCCGCTCCAAAGACAAGACAAGAATTCTGTCAAAATGGCTCCAGTGCACCACTACGGGTTGCACGCTTGGGACTGGTCACTGCAGGTGGGCGCGCCCTCTCCAGATGTGCAGCCTGGAATCCTCCGTCTCTGTGGAAAATCTGGGATCAGTTTTGGGTCACTTATTTGTAGAGAAGCCCCTCGACACACACACCAGAAAAAAATACAACCCGTTCGGGAAAAAAGGCCCAGCACGCCTCACAAAAATACAAGTACGTGCCAGCAAAGAACGCTACCTGCACAGAGTGCTCTGATGAAAACTGCACAAGCAATGGGTTTTAAATATACACAATGTCACCAGTGATGTACATCCATAGGTTACAAATTCATGTTGCTGGTTGGTGTGACCCTAAACACATATAGCCTGCTCCATAAGGGATGCCAGGCGACTGGTCACAGCATCTTCTGTCCATTTCCTTCCAGGTGGGGATCTTCTTCTTCTGTTATCTGTTACAAAGTCTCTATTAGGCAATTTAGTTATGCAATTCATTATTTCATACCTCTACGGTGCACCTGTTACCAAGGACATGAGTGAGGCAGATACTTTTGAGGTTGTGATACCTTCTCAGAACTATGTGAACCCCCGCTCCATTCCAGACACGCCGGCTTCAACACAACTTTCCCAGCCGCAGCATACATTTGTTACCCTCTCCCCTGGCACTTCACAGCACAAATCACATGAACCGATGGTGGGGGAAGCCCTCTTTCATCTTCCTGATTGATTGGCCATTGTACAGTTTTATGGCCAGGGGTCCTGGACTGTTCAGTGCACTCAAATTCTTGTTTCCTGGGCTCGGGCATCCCTGGTTACTATAACTTAAAGAGCTGAACTGGCAAAGGCCTAAAGCCCTTACCCCCTTCTTGTGCGATAGTTCTTCAAGATCAATTCTGGCCCTCTCTTGGCCTTGCAGAGAAACGCACCTTCTGGGTTACATGTTCTTATGATAAGTCACAATGGAGAACTTCGTATCTCCAATGAATTAACTGCCTGCAGGGCTACCATGGCTGCGAGCAGAAGACACACGCACACCCGTCCAACCCTCTGGATGGGATTAAGTGTATTGGCATAGCTATGGCACTCTGCCTCAATGTCAAGATGGCATCTAACTTCTAAAATGGATTCTCATTCCACACTTAATATTAGTACCAGGATAGTACCAGGATTCACTATATTTCACTATATTTCCACTACAATCCACTACAATCCACTACAATCCAGCTTCTGTGGGTGACCCCTCTTCCACCTCCATTCTCCCAGCTTCAGCATCTCCTTCTACAATCCTCTCATCCTAAATCACTAAGGAGCCTGGGACCTCTGCTCTTGCTCCCCAACACCTGCTCCAGCTTCAGACTTGACCCCATTTCCAGTTGCTCTCCAGGCCTTCCGTCCTTTGTGTACCATGCAGGCAGGCCTGGTTCCTGACATACTCAGTGTAGCCAGAGCACCAGAAACAAGATCTCAGGCTCTCTGAATGTGTGGCAGAGGATCAGGAGAGCGTCATATGCTAATCTTGCCATGGACTTCAACGGCCTGCTTGCCTAATGGGACATGCAAGGCTGGGGAAGCAAAATACCCCTTGCCTTCCATGGCCTATTGATGCATGTGCGCTGCTGAACTGCAAAATCGAAAGGGAAATCACTTTTTCCTACTTTTGGTTGATGCTCCATAGCTCTTTATGGATGAGCCACCACTGGCTACACGTTACCTGTGCATGCTTTTTTTTCTCCCACAACAAAAATTCATTTTTGTTTAGTTGCACAATTCCATGTGCTAGTAGTCCTATAGCTCTTGAGAGTGGTTATCATTTGGGATAATGATCTTTCCCCAACTTATAACCTTCGGCTACGTCTCGGGCAATAACGTGGGATTTAATTATTTATTCATTGGTTATTTATATGGCACTTATACAACAAAACCATGTTTCAAAGCACCACAAGGCAAAAGGGAAGGGAAAAAGGGAGCAAATAAACCATGGAAATGAAAATGAATAAGTAAAACAATGGTCCTACTAGGCCTTGTGACATTCAGGGAGGGAGGGGACGAGTGAGTAGGTGCTAAAGGAACCCCAAGGGCAGGGGGGGTGCCATGGTGCCTGTTGGGGAGGCAACAGGAAAGTGCATGGGTGGAGCATCCCAAGCAAAGAGGGAGGTCTGATGCCCATCAGGTAAGTGCAGGGCTGAGACAAAACCCAACTAGCAGGTGTAGGCCCAGAGGGTAGTGCAGGGAAGGGGGGACAAAGCTGGTGGCGATAGGGCAAATGGCCAGGACCCTATTGGAATCTTGAGGGACCAAACCGCCAATCTCAGCAGCTGAGGGGATGATTAGCACAGGAGGGAGAGAGAAGGAGGAGGAGAAGAGAAAGGTCTTTGGTAGTTTGCAGAACTTGAGGTGATCCAGTTCAAGACGGAGAAGGAGAGGGAGACTGTTCCAGAGGATGGAGCCTGCCGAATAGAGGGATCTGCTCCCAGATCTCTGCTTGGAGAAGCATTTGACCAGCAGGGAATTGATGCAAGAAGATCGAAGTGATTTGGAGGGAGAGTATTTAGTGAGAGAGAGTTGCAGGAAGCGTGGTCCCAGGCCCCAGGCAGCCTTATGGATGATGAAAAGGGTTTTAAATGTGATTATTGCAGCATTCGGGAGCCAGTGGATAGATCTTAGGGCTGGAGACATATGGTCCCTGGGCTTGTGGCCAAGGATAAGTCTTGCAGCCATATTCTGGATTAGCTGAAGAGGACAGAGGGAAAAAAGAGGTAGGTTGAGAAAGAGGCTATTGCAATAATCAAGCCTGGAGAGGAACAGAGCTCTAGTGACATTGAGCTACTGGGGGAAGGAGAGGAAAAGAACAGTGCCTCTAAGGAGGTGAAGTCAAAAGTGAAGTTGAAAGCGGGCCTTCGTGGAATGGGTAATTATCCCAAGATAATATATACTCCCTCTGTTTATAAGGTCTAAACCTTTTCTGTTTCACCTAATTGGCTATCTCCTTAAAGTTTCAGTAAAACCATGTTAAAATGTCTTTCCAGGTTTTAAATTCCTTAAAACACAAGCAATACTATGAACGTGTAATGTAAAGCATGGGCTAGTATAAGGGGTATTATAAAATGAGCTTCCTTTCTAATTCCGCCCTATATCTTTGCTACAATGTGAATGAAAGACATTTAATCCTGCTCAAGATGGGTGGTAATATGAGACTGGCCTGTATACTATGGAGTTATAAGCCTCAAACGACTTAACTGGTCTTTAAGTGTGGCAACTAGTTAAAGCATATTGGCACTCTAGAGAACATATCAAAATATCAACTTTCAAGTACTACACTCAAATTAAAAAAGTACTCCTAGCAAGTAAATCACAGGAATATCATTGATCTCTAGGAATTTGACAGATCATGATTGCAGAATGGGGGATGCAATGAGACAAAACTGGTCCACTACTCTGAGGGAACACATTCTAATGGAGATATGGAAAACATCCTTTAAATGACTCACAAATTATTCATCCAAGCACATTTTAAAAAGCATCATTATGTTACCCTATTGAATATCAATTTTAAACACCTGAAGTTCAGTCATTTTTTCTTAAGAAAGAATAAATGTCCAAGATGTTGGCAGGAGGGTGGAGAACAATTGCATATGCTAGCGCTTGAATGCTTACTGGCAAGATGTGCGGAAGGAATTGCCTTAATAACAAGGTGACACATTATTTTGGGGACCAATCCCACCTCTAAAGCAGCACGAGGCATTTATAAATTAAATAAATATTTTGTTAATGGTAGCATGATTTACAATAGTGAAACTTTGACTTGATAAAGAAGTTTCAACACAAGATATGGTGTAAAAAAGGTCCTTGGCTTTAAGACATGGAATATGGCATCTGCCAATGGTTTTGTCACTTGGACCATGGTTTATTCCGAGGTTGATCCAGTGTCAGAGTCTTCGTTCTATGCTCTTTCAGCTTTGCTTTGTATCAGACAGTATTCCTGTCTACTGGGTCAGTCTAGCCACTACATCTGTCAAGCAATTATTAAACTAAGTAGTTACTTGGAAGCTTAGAATTGGTTAAATAAAATGCATTGTGCCAAATGTTGAATTTAACACAGTCCACTTATTGGGATCTGTTGATTGTGAACATTTAATAAGCAACACATCTGGGGTGTATCACAATTGCCCTTTTTAGGTCTTTAGATTTGGTAAACTCCTATTTTCGTCAACTGTACAAATCACTGTCTTTTTCAGTGCCATCCTATATTGGCATTGAGTCTTAAAGTCTCTAAAACCCTAAATAATAATTCACACCGCATTCACAAGAGTAAGTCCAACAAGTGCCTACCTGTCAGGTCTCAAGGGACTTTCTTTTACACCACTGCCAGTTCCTTATCTGGTTCATGGAATTTGCTCAACCCTCCTTCCTTATTTTTATAGCCAATTGCATTGATTGAAAAGTTTCAAAGTATTCCTCTTCTCCCAATACCCGTCTCAGAAAGAGGACAATCAAATTGCTAAGTAGCAGACATACCAGGACTGAGATCACTGTTTTCTGCGATAACCAACAGAACTGCTGGTTTGCACTTCCAGGGATGGAACCAGGTCAGAACATCTTGACAGTGGATGGTGGTCCCAGTGGTCGGCAGAACTTTGTAGGAGACAGGCCACCTCGCCTCCAGGCAGTTCTTTCTTTGATATCTTTGGACAAATAATCAGTCACCTGGTTGGAACATATGGCACAGTGTGCTCAGGCTCTTATCAAAGCCTCCTGTAGCTGCCGATAAGTACATTGGACAGTTTTCACTAACTTTTTGCATAGTGAAGTGCTGCATCCCCCATCAGCTGCAGCAGAGGTACTGCCGATGTAATGCATCTGCCTTATCTCATATGGCCTGAATCCGGTTATTCTGTTAGCAGTACCGCACATGATATTTAAAGCTAACAGGAGTCCATCTTACCACTTCAAGCCAGCTTCTGCACATTCACACATCTTATTTTTGAACTACAGATTGGTTTTCCAAAATACCTCACTAGAGGTTTTTTGAACGACCTCCTGAACAGTGTATAACATAGGAAGTCACCTAGCCCTATACATTGACAGGAATATGGGAACATGGAAAGACCAGATTTACCAAGTTACACATTTTATCTTTGTATTTCTTTATTTATTGATGTATAGGGCGCTCAAGCCCACAGGTATCAGGGCACACAAACAAAAACACAGTGGACAAACATGAAGGCACAGGACAAAAGCGCAGGAAGAACCAGCGTGTCCGGGAAACGACATTAGTTCAAGGTAGAATTTTAGATGAATAGATCAGTCTTCAGTTTACGATGAAATATATCGTATTCCTTTATCAGCCTAAGCACCAGGGGCAGGGCATTCGAGATATTAACAGCCCTGATAGGGAAAGCTCTTCCCAAGCAATTGGCGAGAGAGAATTTGGGAGTTTTTACCAACACCAAGGTGGTTGAGCATAGTTTCCCTGGTGGCCAATAAAGAGAGACCAGGTCCTTAATGTAGATTGGAGCGGTGCCAAATAGTGCTCTGTGGGTTAGTGCAGCAGCCTTGAATTATAGCCGAGCGGTAACCGGGAGCCAATGAAGACCTCTCTGGCTATCCGAGATATGCTCTCTTCTAGATTTCTTCTCAATAATGCGGACTGCATCAGTTTGAAGGATTTGCAGAGCTTAAATGTTTTTTTATTGGCTCTGACTAACAGCGCATTGCCATAGTCTAATCTAAACAGAATCACAGCACGAGCAACTGAGGAGCAATTGGGTGCTGATAGGAAGGAGCGCAGGTTTCTCAGCAGCCGACGATCATGTGATTGATTCTCTACTGTCTGATTGATGTGGGCATCTGCACTTAGTAACGGGTCGAGATAGAAGCCCAGGATCTTAAAGATCTTTGAGACCGGGATTGGACATACATAGATACAGAATGCTTGATAGTGTCATTTTGCTCGAGCATGCTCGGTAGCAAAGACCAGCAGCTTGGTCTTATCTCCATTCAGACACATCCAGTTCTTACTCATCCAGGTTTCAATGTAGCGATATGTGGTCTGAAGAAGGTTCACGTCCCCTGATAACTAAAGTACTAGCTCGGTCTCATCAGCTTAGTTTGAGAAATAAACTCCAAGCTCATCTAACATATAACAGAAAGGTTGGATATAAAATTGAATAGCCGAGGGGACATACATGCTCCCTGAGGAACTCCTTGCGAAATGGGGGAGAAGGGAGAGGTGGCCTCTCAACAACACACCCGGGATTTGAGATTCAGAAGGAATGATTTCACCCGTAAAATTGAATCAGGGTTGCAACAACCCTGTTTTTCTAATACAAGCAAAAGTTGATCATGAGCGAGGAGATCTAAAGCCGTTTATAAATCCAAAAGAACCAACAAGCCAGAGTGACCAATATCCTAGATTTCCAGCATATGTGTCTGTAATTCTAGCAAAGCAGTCTCGGTACTGTGACGAGGTCTGAAACCAGACGGTCTTGGGTGCAAGATATTACATTTCTCAACAAAAGCTTGCATTTGATTGGAGGCACTTTTATCAAGTACCTTAAGGAGCAAGTGGCAGTTGGTAATGGGACGAAGATTACCTGGGTCATTACGGTCAAGTCCTGGCTTTTTAATCAGAAGGGTGATAGTAGCTTTTTTTTTATAGAATCAGAGACTAGATTGTTAGAAAAAGAGGAGTTGACAAATCTTGTCAACAAAGGAGCAAAGATGTCCTTATGATCTAGGATAAGGTTAGCTGGAATAGTATTCTCCGAACACTGGGATAAACATATGGTGGAGAGGGTAGCCATCATAACAACGAGAAAGACAGGAGCAAAGCTAAACATACATTCTGACATATTAATCGGGGGCAGTGGGGGACAGGGGGGAGGGTGTTTCTAAACCAGGAGTTTAGCCGGTATTTTATCCTTCGCCTTATCTACCTTTGCATTAAAGATGCACTGTATGTCAGAACATACTTGGTCTGTGGGGACTATAGCTATGGAAAGGGCACTAGGCTTTTCTAAAGATTTAACAATCTGAAAGAGATTTTTAGAGCAGTTATTAGCTTCCTCAATTTGTTTGTTGTGAATGTTTTTTCTGTCCTATGGACTGTCTCTAAGGTCTTCCACTGATCTTCATTGTAAGTGGAAGGGCATTTAAGCCATTTAGTCTCGGCCTGACATTTTCTAATTTTCAATTGGCACAGATCTTGTGTAAACCAATTCTGATGGGAAGGGTTGTCTCTAACCAGCTATTCCTAGCCGGGGCTACTCTACTCAGCATAGAGAGTATATACGTATTTAAGGTGTCGGTAAGAGTAGAAGGAGAATCCGAGTCAGAAGTGACTGACATAATGCACTCCAAACAGCCTTTGAAATCTAGCTGCGTAACTTTCATAAAGTTTCATTTTTTTACAGTTTTCTGTGGGTTGGGTAGTTTAGGAGGTGGGGTAGGAATAGAGACTGTGAAATAGATATCAAAGTGCTCAGTCCAAATACATGGAGAGATGATCACCGTATTTACGAGGAGATTGTTTTCCACAACCCAATCAAGGGTGTGACCTTTGATGTGAGTGGGAGCACAATTGAGGACGTGAACATTTGCGTTATTTAGTGCATTTTCTAAAGTGCTTGCTTGTTTGTCGGCGGCGTCATTATGCCAGCGATTAAAGTACCTCACCAGCAATATGGAGCAGTTGGGTCTTTGTAACTTATTAAGAAGGTGGAAGAGGTCTTGGTTTCAGCAGGAGGGCGTTAAAGCAAAATCAGATGAAGGAAGCTATTCATTGACGGAATCAATTTGAGGTGAAGAATTTCACAATCATTAAGTAAGCAAGGAGATTGGAAAAGGTTAAGGTGGCTTATTGCTATAATAACTACCCCCTCTCCTTGGCCTGAAAGACAGTTCTGACAGAAGGTGCTATAACCGTCAGAGGTGGCTAGCTCAATCAGTGGACCACTAACTTTGTTTAACCATGTTTTAACCTGCTTTTCATCTTTGCTCCTTTGCTCAAGAACCTTTTTTAACCTCATCAGCGTTTGCAATTTACAGTCCCCTCTCCAAATTATCCTTGGGAAAACTATTGGAAAATAGGGTCATGGTACAGCTCCAACCCCTAGGTATGGCCAATTCAATTTGGACTCCCAACAAGCAGAGCATGCATGTTTGTTTGCTCTAGAGAACACTAGAATGGATGTAATTAGACCAGTCTGCAGCCTGAGTCATTGTTCACTGCATCTTGGCCAACCAATTGTCTCCTGTTGGCACTAGAGAGGCGTCTATTGAGTCGTATAAACTGTTTCTTCTACTAGAAAACCGAACAGTTAAATGGGGGCAGATCCATTAAGGTCCTGGCTCCACAATTATGAAATTATCTCAGACTTCCTCACTCTGCTGGCCATCCAGAATAGATAAACCTTAAAAAAATACAAATACCTGCCTATGACAAGGTCAGTGTATACGGCAGACGTAGGCTATGACCCTGTATGCAGCAAAGATGGAACACAACTTTGTACCAGTATTGCACTTTACAGGATGCAGTAACATATCATACCATAACAGCACATTGCAAGTCATTAAGGCAAACTATTATGTCGTTTATGTGAAGACTAAACTAGGCAGACACATTTTTGTAGATGTTTGGCTCATACGTGCAGCTTTAGCATCACCTAGTGCAGCACAACTATTGGTATGGATTCTAGTTGATGGCTAATGAGTATGAGTTTGACTACACTTCTGCCTCAGTAGTGTGTCATTACGCTCTCGTTTGTGTATGTTTATAACATTGTGAATTGCTGACAGATGAACATTCTGCATGTGCCTTAGTTTCAAATCCAATTTAAATAGAGCCAGGTGTTCTAGGATTCACAGACAGTGGGGGTCATTCCGACCCTGGCGGTAGGGGGTTAACGGCACTGGTAAGGATGCCGGTGCCGTTAACTCCCTACCGCCCTATTACAAGGTCCCTTAGCAGGTCCCACAAGGACCGGCTGGTTTTACCAGCCTGTTTTAGCGGGACCCGTTAAGGGACCATGGAGCTAATAACGGGCCCGCAAAATGCGGGCCCGTTATTAGCTCATTTCTCATTCCCACTGAGCCCTATGGGGGCTCGAATGGGGAATGGTTTTCTGAATGGGGATCTACCGGGTCCTCCAAGGTTGGAATGACCAGGTAAGTCCCCATTGAGTGAACCCAGACCCGGACACGGGTTTGGAGGCAGTCATGGTGCTATTTGCACCATGGCTACCTCCAAACTCGTAATGACCCCCAGTGTTTGCTTAGTTCTACTTTTTTCAATTGATGTGTGTGGCTATTTTGTGTAAAGTACTTGGAATATTGTTACCATTTGTTATAGTGTGAACTTTATTGGTGTCCTTAAGTCATGCCACATTGGGTATTATCTTATTGTTTAGCTGGATGTGATTTGTCCTCCTGATGCAGCATTGAATGGTATGAAGGCCACGATCTGTTAATACTATCAATACTATCAGTGCACATTGTAATGCTTGTTGTTGTTAGAAAGATTTTATCAGTGACCCTTTTATTAGTGGACAAAAACACTCAATCACTAGACGTCTTCATTACATATCCAAATTATATATACCAGGCTATATCAGCAATTTGAAGGGCTTATTGGGACATTAAAGACTGCAATTAATATATAATGACAAAAATTGCACAGGTGGGGTTATACCTTAGCGTATAGTCACTATACAAGACATATGATGGCTTTATCGGGGAATGTGAGGCAGCACTTGACTTCTGGTACCGAAGTTTAAGTGGGACATAAACAGGGTAGAACTGGAGGTTGTTCCGCCATATGTATATCTTGGCATGACCATTTTTGCAAACCTTATTATAAAACCTTATGAACAAAAATGCACTCAAATGGTAATAAGGTAATTGAATATTACCAAACAGTTTCTTGTTAATAGGGGTGATCACTCGATAGAGGGTTATTTGCAGATATACCGGCAGGCAAAATTCACAAGCATTTTACATGTGGTTGAGGTGCTCGCTGAAGAACACATGCAGTGGTTCAACAGGCTCCACAGAAAGCTCTGGTGGCCGATTCTGAGATTACCCAGATCGGTACCAATAGATGCCATTAGATGTGAATTAGCTCTCACATCACTATCGGTCTTCTGGCCGTGTAAATTATACATGAATCTAAAGATGCTGAATTCAACAGAGGACACAATGATCACTTTAATAGCAAGATATAATAAAACAAAAAATAACAACCCATTAATAAAGAACATAACTATATCATCAGAAACATTTCTAGAATCCTTATGTTTGGAAGTATCTGCAAAGTATCAGTCTGACACAGTCCAACGGAGGACCAGTGTGGACAGCGGAATTGCCCGGTGAGCGTTGACACGTAGAAAGAACGAATGTCGAGAGGGTGAGTGCTCATATAGCTGGGGCTTGATATACAGCTATAACAAGAAGTTGAAATTAACCTGAGCATGCGGGCACGTGGTGGTTGTGAAGCAGTTGCAGCATGACGGGCAAAGTAAGGGCAAGATCAAACACCTATAATTTGCAGAACAACATCCCCTACAAAAAGAACAAAATGACTAGAGAAGTTAATAATAAGGGACAAAAACAAGGCCAATTAGTAACAGTTTCACTGCGTAAGAAAACATCACACCAAACGGATACTGGAAAGATTACAGCATTCTTTTCCGTTGGGGTTGCTACTCAAACAACTGATGGCCAAGCGGTTAAGGGGTCAAATGTACCCGGATCATTAATGTCATAACAATTCTATGACAGACTCCTTTTTATTAGCCATAGATAATGACAATTCCCTATCAGGGCTATGTTACACGCTAACAAAATGCTTGGAACGGAAACAGGAATAAACACTAATGTGGTCATAGACGACAGACTACAGGGAAACATGGAAGGTTCTAATAAAGAGAGCACACAATATCTGTCTAAGGAAAATAACAACATATCTACACAAAGACTTTCAGTGGGCCTCATTACACGGAAGGCGGTAATGGTTAACGGCCACCGTTAATGGTAACAGTGACCGTTAACCATTACCGCCTTACTACGAGGTCCCTTAGCGGGTTGGTGCTTTAACGCCTGCTTTTTGCAGGCGTTAAAAACGAACCCGCTAAGGGACCTCGGAGCTAATTACGGCACCGCAAAATTGCGGTGCCGTAATTAGCGCATTCCCATAGAGCCCTATGGGGCAGAAATGGGAATGGGGAAGGGCAATGGCGGAAGGGGTATTTACCGCCCCTCCAACCTTGGAATGGGGCGGTAAATCCCCTTTCCGCCAAGGCGGTGCCGGTACTTTACCGGCATGAGCCATGGCGCTAATAGCGCCATGGCTCACCGCCTTCCGTGTAATGAGGCCCAGTGTCACCAAATCTGTTTACAGAGCAGGAGGCTAATAAGGCGCTCAGTGATACAGCAGAACCAAACAGGGTGCATAATGAAATGCAGGCGCAATTGGCTTCCATACAATTCACTTTAAAAGTATTACTGAGAATATGTGGAAATATCTTGGATGTAATCCCAATCAGTATTCCCAAAAATCAGCAAGAACATGGGGAGGTTTGCGATTTCGATGCACTTATAGCTGAGGTGGAAAATCAAGCATCATGCAGCCCTATGCTTACAAACGAAAATAATGTGAACAAATACGTAATAGAAGATCAGGACATGAGAATAGAGGAACCATACATAAGCGTGTCTATATACGATGACTCCTCAATATATCTAACCAGAAAGCAAAGGAGATTATTGAAGCGGAAAAAAAGACGAGATTGTACCAAAGTTAAAAACAGAATGAATGAAGGAATAGACAACAGTAGGAACAAGAACATAGGGGAAAACGTTGCTCTAATTAAGAAGCCAAAGAAAAAGACTGATCGAACAGAACAGAAAAAAGGATGCAAAGTCAAATAGAATACTGACTAGCTGGCTAATTAATGATAAAATAACCAGCTGATGTTTCAACAGACAATAATATTACACACACAGATGTGGGGGACGTACTTGAAATGCTAATTGGGGCCCAGATAGTACCAATAATTTTGATATTGATATTGATATTGTATTTCTATTGCGCTCATACACAAGTGTTTCAGAGCGCGACAAGGCAAGGGAGGGGAACAGGGGAGAACAAAACAGCAATTTTACTAGGCCCAGTGACATTGAGAACGCGCAAGTGCATGGGAGAGGGGGAGGGGAAAAGTGCATGGAAGGGGGGAGAAGTGGAAAGTGCGAAGCAGAGGAGAAACAGACAAATAACAATAAATAAATAATAAAGGCAACAAACAGTGGTAGTGCAGCCAGCAATTTGCACGTGCTAGGTTTAAGGCAGCAGACAGGGTAGGTCTGACAAGTGCAGGAAGAAAAAGGGGAGGGCTGTATGGGCACAGATACAGATCCCAGTGCAAGGGGTGGCCTGGAGGCAGTGCGGGAGGTTGGCAGGATGAGCAGGTACCTGGGCCCGGAGGACAGAGGGTGGCCAGGTGCACTGTGTCAAGAGAGAACAGATCAGCAGGGGAGAGGGGGAGCGAAGGCAGAAGAAAAGAGGAAGGTCTTGAGGTGCTTTGGAAACCGGAGATGGTTCTCCTCAAGTTTTAGAGTGGCAGGGAGGCTGTTCCAGTGGGAGGCCCCAGACGAAGACAGAGATCAGCCCCCAGCTCATTTCTTTGAAAAACGACTGACCCTGAGGGAGTTGGAGGTAGAGGAGCGAAGACCTCGAGAGGGGAGGTATTTGTGGAGGGAAAGCTGAAGGTATTTTGGACCCAGGCCCTAGAAAGCCTTGTGGACAATGCAGAGGGTTTTGAATGTAATCCTTTCGTTCACTGGGAGCTAATGGAGAGATTTCAGAGCTGGAGATATACGATCCCAGGGCTTGAGGCCAAGGACAAGTCTTCAGTCCTGTTCTGGCTAGTTGCAGAGGGCGGAGAGTAGAGGCAGGTAGATTTAGAAAGAGGCTGTTACAATAGTCCAAGCTAGAGGGAACCAGAGCTTGGGATACCATGAGCTTCTGGGGGAAGGAGAGGAAAGGCAGAGTACCTCTGAGGAGGTGTAGTAGTACATTTGACTTTTTAGAGACCTCTAAGGTTTCTAAGGTGCAATTTACTTCATTACCTGACTTGATGAGTAGAGTTATGATGAAGGATTCAGCCAAACCAGAGGGCACATCACCACCTAAAGGGACACATACTTTTACTATCAAGAGCTTAGTAAAAGAGGTGGATAAGAAGAATACTCATATAAACAGAGATACATTGATGGATATTTTGCACTCAATTTTACTGCTGTGAATATTCGATACCAAAGATTTTGAATATGTAGAATCAATTAAGAACAGAAAAGAATTCATGAGTAGGGTGCATTGTAAATCCATTGTGGTGGCTGACATGATTTTCTCGTATAGTGACACATTTTTGGAAATGAGCTATGAACTTGATGCACAGGAGGATATATAAAGCACAAATAATAATATGTTACAAATGCTTCAGAAAATGATGCAGTGCAGGATTGTGAGCCCCGCTGCAAACTTAAACAATAAATCAGATACAGCTCAGGAAAATATTCTGGGAACTCTGAAATGCTTCTTTGAGTTGACTACATTGAAGGGTAATGTTAAAGAAGGAAACTGCAACACCAGAGGACATCAGCATTTTCTAAGAGAAAAGGGATTGTTAACCTATTTACAACAGAATTATGTTTTCCTTTACAGGAAACTTAGTTAATGATAAAGTTTTGTGTGGATAGTTACCAATGTTTTCAATCCATGGCAAAGAAGGGTTTTAAGGGACCGCCATATGGGGGACTGGCTAATACACTGGCTATTAGAATTGCTAGGAGAAGATCATTATATGGAAACTCAGAATGAACACGCAAAACTGGTGTAGAGGAGGTCCCAAATAAAGCCTGCACTCCAGTCGCCCATTTTGAAGTACCAGGAACGCGCACACCGAGATATGTGACGTATGATGAGCAAAAAAACCAGCAGAGAGCCGCATTAGGGCTCTGCCCAGTACCTATCAGAAGAGCAACACCTATTGAAGTCCCAATACCCAGAAAACCCACGGACAGTAAGGTATCCATTAAGAAAAACCTACCAGCAAATGAGACGAAATGAAGAATGCCTAAGTACTGTCCCGGAAGAAAGCAAAAAATGCCTTAATGGAAGACAAATGGTGACGTCACGGGGGCCCGGACTGACGTTCAGATAGAAGAAATGACAACTCGAGAATGACACGCAGAGACGAAACACCATGAATAAAGATATTGTGAACCTAAAGTGGAAAAACGATGTTGAAATCTAAAGAAGTTCAAGCTGTAAGCAAGATGAAGATATTCAACCAGCTAACACCTATAAATATGCTTGAACCGCAAGAAAGCTAAGACAACAGTGTGGTTTGCTATGCTAAGTTGAAGAATAGTGCGGCAAGCGCCATTATACATAATCTACCTCATAACGAAGCACAGTATTATAAGTGCGATTCCGCTTTGCACGAAAAGCAGAATCAACTCAGGTTACTAGATGCCAAAAAAGAAAAAGATTCATATTCTAGCAAAACGAGAAGAGACGGCTTAATCGAAACTCAGCCGATGCAACTCGTGCCAGGAGAGCCAAGGTCATACCAATAGAAGGAACGAACAGTAGCTACATATAATTGAAACTTAAGAACAGAATATCTTGTCTCTGAAAGGCCAAGATAAGGAGGCGTGAGCAGGTGGCAAGATAAATAAGAATCAAATACACAAATTGAGAGAAACCAGACAAATTCACGGTGTGGGAAGTACGTGACCAGCCGAGCAAGAGGAAGCAGGGGTTCACACCTATGCTTGGTAGCCTCCGAAGTAGAGATATCAGAACTTTTCCAAACAGAGTTTCGAGGCCAACCACAGTGAAATAATTGACACATAGTTGCTGAAGCGATGATTGATTGTAACCTTAATTGGATAAAGGCCAGGTAACTGAGGGGCACCCCGCACCTGGCTGTCCATTCTGCCTGCTGCTAAGCAAAGTGGAAAATTATGCATGGGGTTGGTGCCAACCCAATCACGATGGATCAAATAATGTAGGCTCCTAAAGCTAATAGAACCAATCGGATGTTGTACTTTTAGTGACAACTGCAGTAGTCATTTTGAAGGAAGGGCTTAGATGCCCACCTGACAGTGTTTTACCCAATCCCCTCACTCTGTTACGATATACAGATATAGTACCTATATTAAAGTTACCTTTTCCTAACCAATAGAATTGCATGTTGCAACTTGTATGAACAAGTAAAGGGAAAAAGTAACGGAGGGAGGTGGGAAAAAATGAAATATAGTTAGAAGTAGAGAAGAATGTATATATATATAAGGGAATAATGACTAGAGAATGATTTGTAAGCGATATTCAATCAACACTACAGCTAAGTCAATGCCTAATCTGGGATGCTGAGGAAAACCCTTATTGATGTATTTTTATGTCCAGTTCAGTACTCTGGATGACAACCCTTGTATAACACCCCCCTCTTAGAATCCCCCTGACCCCACTGAGCCAAGAAGTAGGTTTGTTTTGCAAATTAAAAGGTTTATTTGAAAATTTAAACAATATATATATGTATCACACTTCTATAAATAAATTGATAATGGATATTACACTTGTGAATATGAGCAATAATCAGCAAGAGGTAACTTATGAATAGGAACAGAAGAATAAGGTGGGAAAGAATGCTTTATATGGTTCAAGGAAACGCAATGATGAATGAAATGCAGTATGGAAAATAACTTGATATGGCTTCAACAAAAGACAATGTAATCACTTTTCCTTGACAATTCACTCCCCCTCTTATGCAATGTAAGAAATGCCAGGAGAGCACACAGTCTTCAAGAATCCCAACAAAATGCAATACGAAATGCAGTTCCTCCCCAGCAAGCTTAGAGGAAAACAGGTAGAGGTTTGAACCACAGGCCCAAAATGCTTTGAATGTGATGACAATGAAGTGAGAAATGTGCTAAAACTGCTTTTAATTCCCTCTAGAGGTTCAGGGTGGGTGATATCTAGTTTATATTAGTTATTAGTTCAGGCTCACTTTAGCAATGCTCTATATGTAACCAGCAGGTTAAAACGAATTTTAGCAAAGGAAAGCAAGAAGCTGATGATTTTTACACGTGGCTGAAATTGTGCAAAATATCAAATCGCGGCAAATTTACTTGTGCGTGTCGAGCGTAATTACGGAGGCACTATAAGGAGTAGGAAGTCGGTTCTATGTTCTTTGGAAAGCCTAGAATCTTAGCTTTAAGAAAGTTAAATCTCGTTCCTAGCACAAACGGTTCCGGAGATACAGACGATTTTATGAAAGTAGTTTTTCAGATTTGAAATTTTAAAGCTCAGAATGACAGAAGACAGTTCTCAGTTTTAAAGATGACAGAATGACACGATTCTAGGAGGCAGTTCTAATAGGCTAAAATAGTTTGGATTAGATTATTTTAAACTAAGAGATTGGTTTTGGCACAGTGAGTACTCACACTATATTTTTGAGATAAGCCGCCAAGGTCTGGTCAGGTTGGACGGGATTTACGGCGGGTGGTTCTGAAGTCCCGGCTATCTGGGTCAGCTCTGCTCTCTGGGTCTGTCAAGCACTGGTTCTGCTCACAGCACTGCACAGTTCTGGTCTCTCTGGATCTCTGGTCTCTCTGGATCTCTGGTGTTTCTGGATCTTTGGTCTCTGGAGGTTGATGGATTTTAAGTCTGGAGTCTCCCGGCAAAGCGACCCGCAAGAAAGTGGAAAGTGAATCCCCTACCTGGGTTTCAGTGGCCCTTTTTATGTGTTTTGAAAATGGGTGTGTGCCTGGGCCTAGCTAAGCCTGCCCCTCTCACTTATCATTGGCCAAGCTTTCCTCTCTCTCTTGATTGGGGGGAAGAAATGGAGTGTCAGAGTGATGCTGTAGGTTTTATGGTCAGAGGAACCTCCCCTTGTCAAATTGCACACAAATCTATTTCTGATCCAAATACATATTTATCTATGTACCATTTTTCTCATATTATAGGTCCAGTTAACATATTTTCTGTAGCACCAAACCATCCGATCCCTGTCTTAGTATGATGTTGTGTCCACTGATGACAGAATTCTCCCCTTTTCATCCAGATAACGACCTCTAAACCTTTCCAGATTTTACACAAATGTGCACCAGGGATATGGGTTTCAGATGATAAAGTGTCAGATTTTTAACATGCATACATTTGGAGTAACAACCTTTTTTCCGCTACTATCCCCAAGAACATCCCACAGGGTCCTAACACCTTTTAAAATGTGCACGGAAAAATCACAAGAATAATGGTATTAATTATATAATTTTGACCAGTCCGCACTATGAGTTATCTATCTTTTTAAAATTATGCCCTGGTCAAAAAGGGGTGTGGCTTCCCACATCCCAGGGTGGAATAACTGGTTTATCCACTTCCCCCAAGCTCAGCTGCTAGCAGAGGCACTGCCCCTCCCAGTTTCCCCCAAGAGGAAGCCATTTTTTACGACCCCCCAATATAACATTTGCCTGAGCCAAAGAAGGCCCATTGTTCAGTTCCCTGTAGTCCCCAGGTGCCACTCCCCTTTCAATCAACAGGGCCATGTGATCTCCTTTTGGTGGGGCCAGCAGGATGCAGCCAGGCCTGGGAAGAGTTGTTGAGCCAGTTCAACTCCTGTCGGGGTAGTTGTCAGGCAGAATTCAGCTAAATGTCACTTTAGTTCCCAGTTTTCTACATTCAAATCCAACTTACATGCAGCTATTTTTTATATATACATTAAATAATTACTAGCTTCAAGTCATTTCAGAATATAGTTTTACATATTATCCACCTCTTAGCAAGTCTTTCCTTGGCCTGGTTTCGGTTCATTTGTTCAGTTTTACACAAAAGTCTGGTGGTTTTAAAACGCTGGCTTTCTGATAGTGGTGAGCACCGGTACTGCATCCATTTTTGACATTAAGAAAATGAATTCCCCACAGTTCTGGGTTGCTTTTGGCAATCAGCATTGCCATTCCCAATGGTTTCAGGCTACTGTGTGTGTAGCCCACTGGGGTTTTAGGCAGTGCCCTCCTGTGCTCACAACATAGGCAAAAATGGGTGGCAGCATATTCTTCATGTTTTCCCTGGGCACTCTCTGGGGAGTTCTGGCCATCATGATGTTTTCCATGCCAGTACTGCACAGTTTTATGGTAGGGCTTGGATGCATGGGTAAAAACATCCCACAAGCCCCCCCTCTTGCGATGGCCATTCTGAACTTTCACTGATGGAACTCGCAAGATCTGGGATGTTCGCCTCATCTTCTTCCAATTCTGTAGATGGCACAGTTCAGCATCTTTTCCTCCCTCCAGTCGATCAATCAGTTCTCCTTGCTGGTCCTGATGGGAGGATTGGGCGGTAACCCCGGCCCTTCGGATCTTCGCTCCCGGTCCCCAGGTCGCCTTCCGTGGTCAGTCTCCATGGTTTCATCTCTCCTAGGATGATAAAGCAAAGCGGCAATACATATTCCTAGACATTTTTCCACCACTATTAATGGTGTGGCGAACATATACATTTTTGTAAATCAGAAGATATGAACATATACATTTTCTTTTTTAAATTAGGAGACAAGAACACATATATATACAAGAATCACAGAATGTTATATGCTATATATGGAATATTTTAGGGTTGGAACTGAATTACTCTGGAGCGGCCCACTCCAGGATTCCAGTGGATTCCTCCAGTTGTTGCAGAGTGTGCCTAGGATGGCAACACTTTAGCTGATTAATATGGACCCACTTATCTTCCCATTCCGCCAAATTACCTTTGGGGATGCGGATTTTGTAGGCAACAGGGGAGATCTTGTCTATTATTTCAAAGGGTCCCTTCCATGTAGGCAAAAAGTTTTGCTGTTTGGCCTGGTTCCTTTGGAAATTGTATAGATAGACCAGGTCTCCCACATCATATTTCTTCATGGTGGTTTTCAAATCATAGTGCGTTTTCATACTCTCAGCTGATCTTTCTAGATTCCGCTGAGCATAGGCAAAAGCATGTTGGAGGTGTTTCCTTAAATTCTCCACATACTCATGAGTTGTGGAGGCATTTATCAGTGTCTGCTCCTGGGTCCTGTAGAGCAAATGCTGAGGAAGCACCATCTTGCGTCCAGTCATCAACTCAAATGGTGACATTTTAGTTGCAGATGAAGGGGTAGATCTGATGGCCATTAGGACCAGAGGTAATCGGATATCCCAACTTGGCCCAGAATCTGCCACAAACTTTTTTAAGATGCTCACAATGGTTCGGTTGTAGCGTTCTTCTGCCCCAGAGGAAGCTGGCCGGTAAGCAATATGTAACTTCCTTTTGACCCCCAGTATCTCCCACATCGTTGTCATTACTTCACTGGTGAAGTGGCTACCCCTGTCTGACTCAATCCTTTGAGGTAAACCAAAACGGGAAAAGATGTGGTTAATCATCAGGGCAGCTGCTGTTTCTGCCTTGCAGTTTGGGGCCGGGAGACATTCCACCCACTTGGTAAACAAGCATGTAATGGTCAACATGTACTTGTTTCCTCTAGACGAGCGAATTACAGGGCCTACAAAGTCGATTTGCAAATCTGACCATGGCAGTGTCATCCCCCTCTTTTGGAGAGGCGCACAGTGTGTGAGGGATGATGGCTGAAATTGTGCACACACAAGACAACCCTTCAAATATTGGTTGAGGTCCTGGCGCATGTGTGGCCAGTATGCAACTTCTCTTAAGATTTCAAGTGTTGTGTGAAACCCCCTATGACCGGCTGTGGCCGCATCATGGGTGTGACTTAACATCAGGCTTCGGAATGAGGTAGGAACCACCCACTGATCATGGCCATGCTTGGGATTTCCATACCAACAACCCGTCTTGGATCCGGAACATCTTTGGACATTTCATAAACACTCTTAGGTCCTCTTTCCCGATGTAATCGGTATCCGTAAGGGGAAAACTCTCAGGGACCTCAATGTGTTGGTAAAACTTACCAATTATTGGATCCCCCTTTTGAGCCGTAATCAAATCAGCATCAGGGGTCTCCTTACTCCATTGTGCAGTTGAAAGATCATTGTGAGCATTTGTCTGGGACCTAGTGAAAGCAGTAACCTGGAGTTCCCCCAAAAGGAACTCTGTTTCTATTAGATCCCCTTGGATGGCCCCGGTTTTGGCCAGCTGATCAGCTAAGTCATTTCCAGTTTTGTCTGGTCCCTCTACTTTTGAATGACCCTTGATCTTTTTCCAGTAGATGGTCATCCCATTCGATGTGACCAGATCATCAATATTTTGGATTAGCTTCCCATGTTTCAGGGGTTTGTTATTAGCACATAACATGCCTCTGGTTTTCCAGTTAACCAGGTGCTCCACGAACCCGTTCCGTGCATAATCCGAATCTGTGATTATGACCAGTTCGTGGAGGTGATGTTGGACAGCAGTGAGGATGGCCTGATGCACAGCCATCAATTCTGCCACCTGACTACTTCGGGGACCAATTTTGTATCCAGCGGAGGGTTCTGGGGACTCATTCACCCATGCATTCCCTACGCCGGCCACCAGTTCTTTCTCCCCGTTGTTGTCAACATGGTACGAGCATCCATCTACATAGACAGTGGGCATTCCCTCACACTTGTCTTCTTCAAAGACTTTGTGTGGGGAATTAAGGTATGTCTCCATGTTGTCCTTGATTTTTAGACTTTCGTCCGCGAGACAGTTTTCTCTGGCACAATCATGCAAGTCAGCCAGACCTTGCGCGAGGGGACTCTTCTTGTTTTGGCCATATCTGACCTCCATAGGAAAGCCTTGCATTGACAGAATCCAGGAAGTAATTCGGGAATTACTCACATTTCCGGCCCGGATTCTGTCACTTTGGAGATATTGCAGAGGCTGGTGTGGAGTCTCCACTATGATGTGTTCCCCCTGGATAAACGGGCGGTAATTCTTCAATGCCCACACCGTTGCCAGGAGTGCCTTCTCACAATCGTTGAATTTTTCCTCCACAGAGGATAAAGTTTTGCTCGCATAGGAGATTACTTTATTGACCTTGTCATGCTTTTGGTATAATACTGCCGTCAAGCACGTATTAGAAAACCCTGTCTCCAGGAAGAACTCCTTGTTTCTGACAGGGTACACTAGGCAAGGCGCTTGTGAGAGGCTTCTCTTGAGTTGTCTTACTGCCTCGGATTGTTCTGGACCCCATTCCCACTTGACCCCCCCCTTCAAAAGATGAATCAGGGGTCTAATGATCTCTGCGTAGCCCTCAATGAACTTTCTGCTGTAATTAGTCAGTCCAAGGAGGTTCCTTAGTTCCCGCAGAGTTGTGGGATCCTTCAGTTTCTGAAGTGCTTCCACTTTCTTTTCCTGGGGACAGAGACCCTGAGGAGTAATCTCATGCCCCAAGAAATTAACACTGGTTCTACACCACTGTGCTTTCTGAAAGGAAAGTTTTGCTCCGGCGGCCCTCAACTGCGTCAGAACATAACGGATCTCTGCTATGTATTCCTCCACAAAGATGAACTTTTGATGAGGACATCATCTACATAAGCCAGGTTACCCCTCGCCCCCAGGTCGGGCATGGCCTTATGTAAGAAAATGTTGAATTAATTGCTGGAGTTGAGGTATCCAAAGGGAGTCCGGGTCCAGGTGTACTGCTGCCCCCCAAAGCTAAAAGCCAGTTTGTATTGGTCCTCCCTACTGACAGGCATGGTCCCGTATCCATTGGTCAGGTCTATTGCAGTGAATACTTGTGACCCCTGAATCTGCGCCAGCCCTTGGTCAATGTAGGGCAGAGGCCTTCGGGAAGTATGGACCCGTTTGTTGAGCTCCCTAAGGTCAGCGCAGAGTCTCCACTGGCCGTTTGGCTTCAATATTCCCAGCACCGGATTATTGAAAGTGCTGTGGACTGGATGGATTATTCCCCGGGACTCAAGGTTCTTAATTATTTCAGTAAGGGACTCCATGGATGCGAGAGGCAAGCGATATTGCTTCACAAACACTGGAGTCATGCCAGGGTCCGTGGGAATTGTTGTTGTGTGGATGTCGGTGCGACCACAGTCATATGAGTCTACTGCAAAGAGATCTTGGAAATCCAAGAAAACTTGTTTCAACTTTTGCTTTTGTTCCAGAGTCACACATGCATCAGCTAGGTTGACTCTCTCTTCCACCATCTGCCTGAAGCCTGGAAAGACTTCTGGTTTGGCTATCTCAGCGGCCTCCTCCAGCTGGGTGGAGAAGTCCCTGGTCAGAGTGCTGATTTGGACTGGAGGCCTCAGGTCGGAAAGGCAGCCTTCATGGACCTGGAAAATCACCTCATCCCTCCTGAAGTCACAAGTCACATCTTCCTTACCATAAGGGCAGGAAGTGTACACCAGGAAGTTCTCCCCATGCCGGGTGAAGATCCTGTCTGGTGTTGTATTGTCATCGCTGTCACTGTCAAAACAGTCCTTGGGGATCGGCCCTAACAGTTCATTCCCTAAATCAATGGAAAAATGTCGGTCATCAACCGCCATTCCGATAATGGTGCCTGCGGCTAGAGTAATACTCTTTAAGTCACTGTTATCCACCTCTATTGGAATGGTGTCATGTTCTATGTTGACTAATGGTGTTGGGTTTACCCCCAACCCTTGCTGTTGGAGAGAAGCATTTAGATGTATATAAGCATCAGGGTTTTTCAATTTTTGTCCTCTTTTAACTTTCACTTCCAGGGAGAATTGTCGGGTCCTTTCCAGGATGGTGACTTCCTCTTTAATCTGAATTTCAACTGCATAAGGTAGCAATTGAGCTGACCTAAATGCTTTTTCTGGATCATCAAAGCCCATGGGATTATCCGCTAATCGGGACCAAGCTTTGAAGTTTATTAGGTCCAAACTAATGGCAAAGCGATTGAGAATGTCACTGCCTAAGTAAAAGGCGGCAGTGACATCTCGCACGACCCAACAATTATGGACTATGCTCTTGTTGCCAATGGAGATTTTGAGCATACACCTGCTTGGCAGGAGATGTTTGGAATTGGGTATTTCCAGATCCATTTCCCATTTGTCTATCAGTTTGAATGTGGGAATGGCTGGATCTTTTGGGAGTTGTCGGAACATGGCTTCGCTGATGAAGCTCTTACCGTTGTTCAAACACACTCGAGCGAGAACAGAGTCCTTCCCATCATTTAACTGAACAGGGATGAACAACTGCTCTCCAATTTGCTGAATATCAGCCAGGCTCTGAGCTGATTTCACATCTTTCTGGACTATAGGAGTGGGAGTGTCTGAATGTGGATTGGTAAAGAATTTCAGAGTGTTTCCTTCCAGTGTGGAATACCACCTTAAACTGGAAGGAAGGTTGATTTTCAGAAATATAGAGGACCCCCATCACCAGTCTGTTGTCCAACTGCTATTACTGTCACGTCTGGAATTTGGTTGTTCTGGAAGTGAAATTCTACTTAGTCAGATTTTTGTTCAACCATGTGGCAGGTGCCGTTTAAACTAACATGGTTGACACTGTTTTAATTTTATTGGTCGGCTAGTCTGGGTCCAGAGGACCTTGTTTACACAATATATTAGGGGTGACAACCTTCTCAGGAGGTCATTCCCTAGTAAACAAGGGGTGCCCTCTGGAGTTACTACTATGACCGGGTGTTTCACCTTGTATCTCCCAATTTTGATGTCCAAGTCTGCAGTCCCCTCGACAGGAATTTCCTTCCCGTCAAAGTTCTGCAGTTGTCCAGGAACAGAGGTGAGAGGAATACGGTAATTCTCCCCCCTTCCTGCATTTAGTTCCTCAAAGGCCCTTTTGGACAGAAGGGTAGCTTGGTATCCAGTGTCCACCAGTGCCAAAATTGTACCCTGCCCCTGTACTTGTACCGGGGCATAGTATCTTCCCTCCTCTCCTCAAGGGGGCACAGATAATGCACATTTTTGGACAACTGGTGGGCCAATTTTCTGGTTTTGGACATTGCTAGCGAAGAGATTTGGGCAGAATTCTATGAAGAGCCTGGGGAATCTGAAAGAAAAAGTTGGAAACTGGAAATGGTTTCGGGTTCTGGGCCGCCCCCCCCCCATTTTGGAGGCAGTCATCAGGATGGGTTTGACCCATGGGATTTTGGTATTGTCGGTTCTGGGATGAGATGATGGGCGGCGGTAGCTCAGTCTCCACATCTCCCAAGTCTGTTGATTCGGTTTTAGGTTCCCCTGGTTCCGGTTCTGGGCCACCCCTGCCTTTTGGGAGGCAGTCACCAGGATGGGTTTGAACCAGGGGTTTTTGATTTTGTTGGTTCTGGGATAGGATGATGGGCGGCGACAGCTCAATCCCCACATCTACCCAGTCTGGATTGGAATCTCTTGGGACCCATTTTTCCTTGGGAGGAGTTCCCCCATCTCTGAAGGAGAAGATCCTTTTCCCAGGATCCTCTTGGGATCCCTCTCCCTCAAGTTGGAAGATCTGTACCTCCTCCTCAAAGTGGGTCCGTTTGGGTACTTTGTTTCTCCTACCCCCCCTCTGCTCCTTGGGAGGCAGACTTTCAGGTGTAGGAGATTTTGTTTCCGGTTCCTGTGCTTCCAGGGGCTGTTTACAAGTGGGGAAGGAATCTTCCTCCAAGGCTTTACACCCCCCTTCCCCTTGTGCCTCCTCCCTGGGAACCGGTGGGCTATCGGGGTGCTGCCCCTGTCATTGTTCTGGAGCACCAGGCCCAGAGTTTGGGGCATTCTGCGGTGGCATGCTCATCTGAGGGTTCTGTTGAGCCCTCAGTATGTGACCCAGATCCCGTGCCATGTTTTGGACCTGGCGCTCAAGTTGTGAAACCCGCTCAGGCTGATACGGGATTCTGTTTTCTCCCCTGGGCTGATCCCGGGAAGGGTACCTATCCCTTCTCTGGTAGTACCCCTGGTTGGGAAGATTCGGGTACCCCTCCACCCTTGGCCTCCCCTCTCCCGGATTAGGTTGTCTTGGCTCAGGGAATTGGGGAAAGAAGGATGATTGATTTTGGGGCTGGAAGTTGGGTGGATACCTGGGGAAAAAGTTCTGCCCAGGATTTGGTGAATTTCTGCCCTCCTGGGGGACGCTGGGAGGGAAGTACCCTGGGTCAGGTGCTTGGCTGGACCCCCCCCTTGGGCTGGAGGAGTCCACACATAACCCAGAATGGGTCGGTTTCCCTTGTAGCGGGGACTGACATAATCAGGGGAGTGAGTGACGCCATTTGTGGGACTACCTCCTTGGCTCCCTGTCTGTGACTGGCCCGAGGGCCTTCTGGGCTTGGCATTATTAGGTGCAGGTAGGTTTTTAGGCCCCCCCATCTCCAAATCCAAAACGGGGGTGACCTTTACCTCTGCTGCCACCTTGGCAGCAGCAGGGGTGCTGTTGGTTTTGGGGTTTTTCTGCGCATTATTTTTATTTTTGATGGGCTTCTGCACCTCATAGAGCCGGGTAGCCTGTTCAA